>NW_012150685.1:1282622-1308410 GCF_000956105.1 Propithecus coquereli | reverse complement strand
GTGCAGAAGCTCTTTAATTTAATCAAGTCCCATTTATTTATTTTTGTTGTTGCTATAAATGTCATCAGGGTCTTAGTCATAAATCCTTTGCATAGGCCAATATCTAGAAGAGTTTTTCCTACATTTTCTTCTAGAATTCTTATGGTTTCATGCCTTACATTTAAGTCTTTTATTAATCTTGAATTAATTTTTATAATCGGTGAGAGATATGAATCCTGTTTCATTGTTCTGCATGTGTCTGTCCAATTTTCTCAGCACCATTTATTAAATAGGACTTCTTTTCTCCAGTGTATATTGTTGTCTACTTTGTCAAAGATTGGTTGGCCATATGTGTATGGTTTTATATCTGGGTTCTCTGTTCTGTTACATTGGTCTATGTCTCTATTTTTGTGCCAATATCATGCTGTTATGGTTATTATAGCCTTGTAGTATAGTTTAAAGTTTGGTAATGTGATGCCTCCACCATTTTGCTTTTTGCTTAAGATTGCTTTGACCATTCGGGCTCTTTTCTAGTTACAAATGAAGCATAGATTCACTTTTTCTAGATTTGTGAAATATGACGTTGGCGTTTTGATTAGGATTGCATTGAATCTATAAATCGCTTTGGGTGGTTAGACATTTTAACAATGTTGATTCTACCAGTCCATTAGCATTATATGTTTCTCCATTTGTTTGTGTCATCTGTGACTTCTTTCCTAAGTGTTTTGTAGTTCTCTTTGTAAAGATCTTTCACCTCTTTGGTAAAGTATATTCCTAGGTATTTTATTTTCTTTGTAGCTATTGCGATTGGTCTTTGATTTGACTCTCCGCTTGACTGTTATTGAGTCTAGAAATGCTACTGATTTGTGTACATTGATTTTATAACCTGAGACTTTGCTGAATTTATTTATCAATTTCAGGAGTCTCATAGTGGAGCTCTTGGGGTTTTCTAGATATAAGATCATATCGTCAGCAAAAAGAGATACTTTGACCTCCTCTTTCCCCGTTTGGATACACTTTATTTCATACTCTTGCCTGATTGCTCTGGCTAGGCTTCCAGCACTATGTTGAATAAAAGTGGTGACAGTGGGCACCTTTGTCTTGTTCCAGTTCTTAGTGGGAATGCTTTCCATTTTCCCCCATTCAGTATGATGTTGGCTGTGGGTTTGTCATATATGGATTTTATAATTTTGAGCTATGTTCCTTTTATACCTAGTTTGTTGAGTGTTTTTATCATGAAAGGGTGCTCAATTTTGTCAAATGCTTTTCTGCATCTATTGAGATGATCATATGGTGTTTGTTTTTGTTTCTGTTTATGTGGTGAATCATATTTATTGATTTATGTATATCGACCCATACTTGCATCCCTGGGATGAAGCCCATTTGGTCATGGTGGATTAATTTTTTCCATGTGCTGTTAAATTCAGTTTGCTAGCATTTCATTGAGGATTTTTTGCATCTATATTCATAAGGGATATTGATCTGTAGTTTTCTTTTTTGTTGTGTCCTTGCCTGGCTTTGGAATCAAGATGATACTGGCTTCATAGAATGAGTTGGGAAGGATTCTTTCCTTCTCGATGTTAAGGAATAATTTCTGCAGTATGGGTACCAGCTCTTCTTTGTAGGTCTGGTAAAATTAGGTTATGAATCCATCTGGTCCAGAGCTTTTTTTGTTTAAGGACTTTTTTTATTACTCCTTCAATTTCACTGCTCATTATTGGTCTGTTCAGGAATTGTATATCTTCCTGATTGAGTCTTGGGAGGCTGTGTGTCTCCAGGAATTTGTCCATTTACTCTACATTTTTGAGTTTATGTGCATAGAGATTTTCAGAGTGTTTACAGATGATATTTTGTATTTCTGTGGTATCAGTCGTAACATCTCCTTTTTCATTTCTGATTGAGCTTATTTGGGTCCTTTCTCTTCTATTTCTGGTTAACTTAGCAAGAGGTTTATCAATTTTGTTTATTTTTTCAAGAACAAACTTTTTGTCTCATTGATCCTTTGTATTTTTTTTATTTTCCGTTTCATTTAGTTCTGCTCTGACCTTAGTTATTTCTTTTCTTCTGCTGGCTTTGGGTTTGGTTTACTCTTCTTTTTCTTTTCTTTTTTTTTTTTTAATTTCAGCATATTATGGGGGTACAGATGTTTAGGTTACGTATGTTGCCCTTGCCCCCCCCTCTTCTTTTTCTTGTTCCTGGAGATATGTCATTAGATTATTAATTTGTGATCTTTCTCTTTTTGATGTAGGCATTTAAGGCTATGAATTTTTCCCTCAGGGCTGCTTTTGCTGAATTCCATAGATTTTGATATCTTGTGTCCCCTTTTTCATTCAGTTTGAGTAATCTTTTGATTTCCATCTTAATTTCATTATTGATCCAATAATTATTCAACAGCAGATTGCTTCATGTCCATGGCTTTATGTAGATTTGAGTGTTTCTGTTGGAGTTGATTTTTAGTTTTATTCCACTGTAGTCTGAGAAGGTACATAGTATGATTTCTATATTTTTGAATTTGTTGAGACATGTTTGTGGCCTAAGATATGATCAATCTTAGAGAATGTTCCATGTGCTGATGAACATAATGTATATTCAGTAGTTTTTGGGTAAAATGTTCTGTAGATGTCTGCTAGGCTATATGTTCTAGAATCTCATTTAACTCCAATGTTTATTTATTTTCTGCTTGGATGATCTGTACACTTCTGTCAGTGGAGTGCTGAAGTCCCCAGTACTTCTGATGCTGCTGCTTATCTCTTTGCTTAAATCTAGTAGAATTTGCTTTATGAATCTGAGTGGTCCCATGTTAGGTGCATAAATATTTAAGATTGTTATGTCTTCTTGTTGAATTGTTCCCTTTGCCATTATATAATGACCATGTTTGTCTTTCTTTACCATTGCTTATTTAAAGTCTGTTTTATTTGATATGAGTATGGCTACACCTGCTTTCTTTTGGTTTCCATTTGCATGGAATATTTTTTTCCATCTCTTGACCTTGAGTCTGTAAGAGTTCTTGTGAGTTAGATGTGTTTCCTGCTGACTTGAGATACTTGGGTTGTATTTTTTCATTCATTTAGCCAGCCTATGTCTCTTGAGTGGGGCATTGAGTCCAATCACATTGATCAATAGAATTGATAGGTGGGATGCTGTTCTGTTCATCCTGTTGGGTAGTACCTTATTGCTTTGTTTTTATCTCTTGTGCTATTTTTGTTACAAGAGCTCTGAGCTTTAGCTTTTTGGTGGTTTTATACTGGTGGGTGTCTTTTGTGCTGATACATGTATAATGCAGTACTGAGTATATCCTGCAGGGCAGGTCTGGTCTTGACAAATTCCCTCTTTGTTTGCTTGTCTAGAAAAGTCTTTATTTCTTCTTCATATATGAAACTTATTTTTGCAGGATATAAAATTCTAAGCTGGAAGTTGTTCCATTTAAGAAGACTGAAAACGAGGCCCCATCCCTTCTGGCTTGTAAGGTCTCCATTGAGAAGTCTGCAGTTAGCCTGATGGGTTTCCTTTGAAAGTTACTTGATGTTTTTGCCTCAGGGCTCACAGGAGTTCCTCCTTTATATTGATTTTGGCCAGTCTGATAACTATGTATCTTGATGATTGCCTCTTTGCAATGAATCTCCCAGTTGTTCATTGAACTTTTTGTGCCTGGATGTCTAAATCTCTAGCAAGACCTGGTAAGTTTTCCTCAATTATTCCCTCAAATAGGTTTTCCAGCCCTTGTGTACTTTCTTCTTCATCCTCAGGGATGCCTATGATTTTTATATTTGGCCATTTGACATAATCTCATATTTCTTCTAAGCTTTGTTAATTTCTCTAAATTCTTTGTTCTTTATTTTTGACTGAATTAATTCAAAAGAGTTGTCTTCAAGCTCTGAGATTCTTTCTTCTGCCTGGTTTAGTCTATTCTTAAAACTTTCCACTGTGTTTGGTATTTTCTTAAATGATTTTTTCATATCCAGAAGTTCTATTTTTTTTTTTAATATGTTGATCTCTTTAGTAAATTTTTCATTCATTTCCTTAATTGTTTTTCTGGTTTCTTTGAGTTGGTTTTCCATTCTCTTTTGGATTTCACTGAACTTCCTTACAAACCATATTTGGAACTCTTTATCTGTCATTTCAATATTTTCATTTTGGTTGGTATTCATTGCTCAAGAGCTGGTGTTCCCTTTGGGGGTGTCCTTTCACTCTGATTTTTCATACTTTCAGAGTTCTTTGCATGATTCCTTCTCATCTGGAGAAGATGTTGCTTTTTATTTTTGGATTTTCTTTTGTTTAGATGGGGCTTTCCCCCACCTCCTTACTCATAAGAGTGTATCTGTAGCATATGTTGGGTAAGAATCTTTGGCTTTGCTTTAGAGTGCTTTGATGGCAGTCCAGGTTCTGGATGGTTGGATGCCTTTGTGACAGATATTCTTAGTGTGGTGTTTTTTCTCAGTTGCTAGTGGTTTGTAGGCTTTAGCAGTGGTGAGGTATGTGTGGGGGCAGATTCCCTGTCTTTCACTGATGAGGGAGGATGGAGGTCTCTGGAATCCTTTCTCTTTCCCCAGCCCTGTGGTCTTCTTAATAGTGTGAATTGTATTGGCACACCCAGTTTAATCTCTGACACAGTAGGTGGTGTTTGTGGGTAAGACTCAACCACACCCTATATGATTGAGCTGTTAAATGCTGTAAAGGGCTGTGCAAATTGACCTCCCTGTCAGTAGTTGGTATTTGCCAAAAGGAACAGGCTGCGATGTTGTTTTGGGGACCTGTGACCAGCTCTAACCCCTCAGGAGAAGCACTTGAATACTCCAGATGGTAGGCAGGGCCCTGGAACTTCCAGGTGAGTCCTTATTCTCCACCATAGCGGAAGCGGTGGAGGGGCAGTGAGGATGGGTGGGGATCAGTTGGATGAGCCTGTGCTCAAGCTTCACAAAAGCCAGTATGGCAGCTGTCTCAGCAGGGGTCGAAGGTCCACTCCTGCGCCCTGGGAAAAGCTTCCCAGGAGGTCCTGAAGAGTCCCCACCCAGCCAGAGTGTATGTTTGTGGGGGAGAGGCAGTCTCAGATTCACAATCTGGCTGTCAGGAGTGAGTTTTGCTCTTCTCCCCACTCTCCTGCTCTATGGTCTCCCTCCAGTGTCTGCCAGCAAGTAGGAGCTCAAACTAGCTGAGCTCCTCCACAATGGTATTGCAGGCTGGGAGCTTCCCTGTCCAGGATCCCACCCTGGGCTGAGAGCATGGCCTTTCTGTGGGGTAAGTGGTGCTCCACAAGTGTGCTATGGCTGGGACCCATGCTGCACTCTCTTTTCAGTTCTGCTCACAAGGGCTCCCTCACCTCCTGAGATTAGTTCACAAATTTCCCTTCTGTGCCCCCAAGTAATACAATCGAGATCTGGGGGCATGGGATTTGGTCTGCAGGCCTGTCCCCAGGTCCCTGAAGATCAATCCCTGACCATGGCAGGGAGAAACGTGCTGGTCCTGAGTTGCCTGTGGGGTACTTAAGCGGGTTTGATGTCCCTCTGCTCTGGGATGTTCCTTGTTCTAAGGGAGCAGCCAGGCAAGCAGCACCAGGGAGGTGCTCACAGTCTGAGCACCCCTTAGTCTGCTCCAGGTCTTTTAGAGGAAGCCCTGGTGTGGTGGATACACCAACAGAGGGGAAGCAGCTACCCCTGAGAGCCCTGACTCAATCGTCTCCCTCAGCAGCTGTGGGCAGGGAAGGGGAAGGGGAGGAAAATACTCTGAATGGAGGAAAGCTAGCACTCTGGTCATCTTTGTTCCTCTCTCCAGGAGGCAGCCCACCCAAAATGTCCAGCCTCCAGGATCTCACAATTCCCCTAGGACCCACTGACCCCTGTGGCTCCTGCGGTCTGGGCCAGATTTGGGAAATGTTTATGTGGGAATGAGTGAGATGAAAACTGAGGGGCTGGTTGGTCTGAGTGCAGTGGTGTTTACAACTAATCGATCACAACCAGTTACAGATTCCTTTGTTCCTTCTCGACTCCCACTGCTTCACTTGATCAGCCTTAAAAAAAAAAAAAAAGAAAGAAAACTGAGGGGTTGAAGCCCCCTGGGGAGGACAAAAGAACACAGTGGGTGGAGAAGCAATATGGCATCTGCCATCTTGGCATGGATCTGTGGTGATGGGAAGCGACCCCAAGGGGGCTGGCAGTCTGGTGCTTTGTTCTCAAGAAGCTCCCAGTTCACTGGCAGCAGCAGCTTTTGGGCTTGTGAGGGTAGAAAGGCTCCCCAACAGCTCAGGAGCCTGATGACTGCCAGAGTTGTGAGGGAGGGAGAAATAAATTGCTCCACCTACCCTTTTTGCTGGACTCCATGCCTCTCAGGGGTTGTCCGCTGCTGGTATCTTGCTCCTTCTTGCTCTGCTCCACAACTTCTTCCCATGGAATCTCTGGTAGGTTCTGATACTTTTCCCTTGGAATTACACCCACTCTATGTTTGCATGTTTCTTTCTTTCTTTCTTTCTTTTTCATCTAAAAGTTTTCCTTCTTTCTAAGATGATCTGGCAGCTGATGTCTCTGATCAGCCATCTCGTCTCTGCTTGATTTCAGTTATTTTAAATGTGTTAAGGTTTGTTTTGTGTCCTAGGATATGATTTCTCTTGAGGATACTCCATATACTCTTGAAAAGAATGTTATTCTGTTGCATTTTTTTGATGGAAGTTTCTATAAATGTCAGTTTGATTCCAGTAGGTTGGTAGTGTTGTTCAGTTCTTCTATAATCTTGCTGATTTTCTGTCTACTAGTTCTATCCCTTACTTAAAGAGGAGTGTTAACGTTTCCAAATACAATTGTGGACGTGTCTGTTTCTCCTTTCATTTCTGTCAGTTTTTGCTTCATGGATTTTGAAGCTCTGTTGTTAGGTGAATTTAGCACATGGGAATGTGGGAGAGTCTGGAAGGGAATAAGGTCACTGGGTTTTCGGTGACCTGAGAAGATTTGCTATGGCTGCAGCAGGTCTGCGTAAGAGGGGAGAAGAGAGGAGAAAAGGAAAAGGTAATGGGAGAAAAATGGGTAACAAAATCTAAATACAGTTATATGCCCCTAAGAGTTAGCTGGTGGGCAATAGGGAGTGATTAGAGACGTTTAAGCAGACCATAACATGATCAGATTGTTCTTCCCTAAATCTATTTTGAAGGACATTGTAGATGAAGTACAGGATTCCTTAGAGGAAGACATGAACTTGAAATACATACAAACATACTTAATTCTGATAGACTTGGGAATTCAAAGATAGTAGCATTGGAAGGGGTGGGTTTTATTAATTTAGGTCAGAAAAGCATTAAGAAAGAAACAGATCCTATATACACACAGCAGCACTGGGGCCTGCTATAGTTTTCTCTGTATGGGTAGAACAGGGAGAGAGAATTATTTTATATATAGCAGTTTGGCATATTCATTACAGATATAGCATTAAAAGTTTAATGGAAAGGCCAATTTGCCAATTTGCTGCCTGTCCCTGTGAATGGCCTTATTAATAAATAATGCATATTGTTTAATGAGAAAAATGATGGTCAAGGTAAAAATGTAAAATATTTTAATGGGATGTCTTTATAAAAGGTCATTGCCCTTTCTAAATATTTTTTGATGATTTCTTCTACCCAGGAAAGCTGTTTTTAAATGCACACACTTAATAGCATACAATTACTCCAGCAGCTTAAGAATACCTAAATGTACTTTGATAGGAATCCAAAGTTGTCTGCAGAAATGCTTAGCAAGAGTCATAATGATGGTCTACCACTTAGGTACTTATAAAAGTCTATGGATAAGAACAATAAACACTTACTTCTCATGAAAAAAAAAAAGAGGTCCATCAGGCACTGTCCTGGCAGGATAGCAGAAAATGGTTGCCAAATCAAAAGAATATTGAAAGGATTTGAAAAGGAATTATTTACAAAGATGTGGGCAAGGTTCAGTAAAATCAACAAGGAATGGTGAAGTACACCAAGGTTAGCAATAGCCAGGAATTCACTCTTTGACCTAATGGGTTATGGGGAAGGAGTGGTTTCCAATGTAGCTAGAGTTGAAGCAAAGGACACTCTTTATTCTCACTTCAGCAAACCAGAGGAGTGTCACTGCCCTCTCCTCCCACCTGCTTACCCACTGCTGGTAATTCCCATTGTCCAAACCCAACAGGATGTGACTGAGCCACAAAGGTCACCCTCCTGGGGCCCAGAACAGAGTAGAGAAGCGTAGAGAGTAGATTGGGAGGGTGAAGGATGGCCGGGCAACTGAAAGCATTGAGAATTGAGAATAGGTACATGTAATAAAAAATTTCTATGGGGCATATTATAATTGAAATAATTCCACCTCCACTCACCATTACACATACACACACCATTCACACTCGCACGTATTCCCTGATTCTTCCTATTAAGAGGATAGTTTTAGGTCTCACATGTATTAATATTTCTTTCATTAAAAGTCAGGCCTTTGATTCTCCTAGTGTCAGTTGAATGACTGATGTTGCATATTAGAATTCCAAGCCCAGATGCTTCACCACACAGAGAAACTATGTTACTTTCTAACATAGTACAAGAACTGTACTTGCGCTTTACCAATCGTCTTAACTGATTGGGTTTGGAGTTGGGATAGCAAGTGGTCAAGCAACAACTCTAAAAATCTAAAATCTCATAAGTACATCTGATCACGTATCCCTGAAAGTAGCTAAATGTCTCAATGATTTAAGTGCGTGAGGCTTTAAGTGGTTCATTCAGAAGGCAAACTGAGATCATTCTGAGTCCTTGTCTTTTTTTTATCATCACTTTATCACAATCCCTCTAATGAGATGAAGGGCTTCTTCTCAGTGAACTAGGGACTCAAGCGTGCTTAAAGCAATTGAATTATGTTTCTTTTGTACAGGTGCTTCACAGATTTGCTACCTTTTATATCCCTCAGGCTTTGGCTGGGGCAGGAACCCACTGGTCTTATTCATAACCGAAACCCTAGGAATGAGCACAGGGCTTGACATAGAGCAGATGACTAGTAGATATTTTTAATAGATTAACAAATGAACTAGACAGGCAACATGGTACTAGAAAGACCATCTTATTCTAATCCAGGACTTATTCTAAATCCTGTCTCTGACTTCTGGCTGCATAGTATCTTCAGAGAGGTCACTTAACTTCTCTGAGTTTCAGTCTCTTCAGCCATAAAATAGGAACAAAACCAATCCTACATGGAGTTGCCAAAGTGTCATGAGAAATAATATGTTTGAATACTGTGATGGGTAATTATGCATCAACTAGATTGGACTAAGGAATGCATGGTGGCAGGTAAGATATTATTTTTGGGAATGTCTGTGAGAGTGTTTCCAGAAGATATTAGCATTTAAATCAGTAGAATGAGTAAAGGACATCACCCTTACCGATGTGGGTGAGCATCAGTCAATCTGTTGAGGGCCCAAATAGAACAAAAAAGTGGAGGAGGAGCAAATTTGCTCTCTTTGTTTGAGCTGGGACATACATCTCATACATCTTCTGCCTTTGGACATTGACACTCCTGGTTCTCAGATCTTCAGACTTGGAACTAACACCATCAACCTTCGTGGTCCTCCAGCTTGCAAACAGCAGATCATGGGACTTCCCGGCTCCCATGATCATGTGAGCCAATTCCCATTATAAATTATACACACACACACCACATACACACACACACACATACACATATACACACATATTCATATCCTATTAGAAACAGGAGAACCCTAATACAGATTTTGGTATCAAGAAGTGGGGTGCTGTTGTAACAAATATCTGCAAATGTGGAAGCAGCTTGGAGCTGGGTAATGGGTAGAGACTGGAAGAGTTTTGAGGTTCATACTAGAAAAAAACCTACATTGTCATGAATGTCCCATTAAGAGCAATTCTGATGAGGGCCCAGAAAGAAAGGAGGAAAACTGTAGGAAAAAACCTTTATCTTCTTAGAGAATACCAAAGTGGTCATGAACAGAATGTTGGTAGAATTATGAACAATAAAGCTGACGAGTTTAGATGGAAATGAGAAGCATGTTATCAGGTGATGGAGGAAAGGTAATCCTCATCATAAAGTGGCAACGGACTTGGCTGAATTGTGTTCATGCTCCAGCATTTTGTGGAAGATAGAACTTGTGAGCAATGAAACTGGATATTTGGCTGAGGAAATTCTTAAGCAAAGTGTAGGAGGTACAGCTTGGCTTCTCTTGACTTCTTATAGTAAAATGTGAGAAGAGTGAAATGACTTACAGATGAATTATTAATCAAAAGGGAAGCAGAACTTAAAGATTTGGACAATTTTCAGCCTATCCATATGAGAAAAAAAATGAGGAAGCCTGTATGGAAGACAATATGAAGGGTGTGGCCAAATTTAATAAGGGGATGGATCAGCATGGATCAGCCATCTCAGTGGAAGCCAGAAGCTACTCATCAGGACAATGGGGAGAGCAGCCAGTCATCTAGGTAGAATCCAGGACCTATTGTACAAGACAATGGAAGAATGACCCAAAGATGTATTGGAAAATATCAGGGCTACTCTTCCCATCACAGGCCAAGAGTTCAAGGGCCTGGGGGTGTGGGGGGCAGAACAATTTCAAATTAGGGGTCACTACTGTTCAGCACCACCTCGCATTGCAGGTTCCATTCCCTGCACTCCGTTGCCATGCTCCTCACCCAACCCTGGTGGGCTCCCATGTGCTGCACCCAGCAAAGCTGTAGAAGCATGGCTGCCTCCACCTAGATTTCAAAGGATGCCCCAGAGAACTACCAGATGCAGGCAGAGGGCCACCTCAGGGGTGAAGCCACTACAGAGAGCCCCAACTAAGACAATGCCCAGCAAAGCCATGGGGGTAGGGCCAGCCAGAGTCATGGTGGTGGAGCCGCCAGCACAGATGGTCCAGAAGACAGAACCACTGCTCCAGTGGGCCTGGAGACCAGAGCATCGAGCCAAAGAAAATTATTCTTCAGACTTAAGGTTTAATGTTATTTGCCCTCCCACCATTGTGTCTTGGAAGCATATAACATGTTTAATTTCACAGGTTCACAGCTGAAGAGCAATGTGACTTGGGATGAATCATACCTTGAATATCACTCATATCTGATTTAGGTGTTTAGATGAGACTTTAGACCTTAGACTTTAGAGTTGATGCTGGAACAAGTTAAGACTTTGGGGGCTATTGAGATAGAATAAATATATCTTATGTGTGAGAAGGACATGAATTGGGGGAGCAGGGACAGAACACAACTGACTGAATATTTATGTTCCCTCAAATTTCATATGTTAAAATCTTAACTGCCAAGGTGGTGGTCTTAGAAAGTGGAGCCTTTGAGGAGTGAGTAGGTCATGAGGGCAAGACCCTGATGAATGAAATTAGTGCCCTTATAAAACTAAAAATATATAGAAAAAAAAAATTAGCTGGGCATGGTGGTGCATGCCTGTAGTCCCAGCTGCTCGGGAGGCTGAGGCAGGAGGATCGCTTGAGCCCAGGAGTTTGAGGTTGCTGTGAGCTAGGCTGATGCCACAGCACTCTAGCCCAGGCAACAGAGTGAGACTCTGTCTCAAAAAAAAAAAATTCTACTTCTGTATATAGCTTTATTACAGGAAAAAATCTTTATACTATATTAAAAGTATATTTAACTGTAACTTAACTGTAACAACCAACAAATCAGTCCTTTTAAAACACTTAGAGAACACAGGGTATTTTATACAGCAAATTACCTACCTGTATAAGCCACATGCTCAAGTGAATAAACACAAGAAGCAAGGCATTAGATGGAGGAAAAATTTTATAGTAAAAATGAACTGCTTTGGTTTATTATTTTCTTGATAAAGTGTATGTATATCATAGAAAGTACAAAATTTCATTTGGAAAAAGATCAGGTTATTGAACAGTATGTAGAGTAAATTTTGGAAAAGAAATGTGTATGCATGGAAAAAAGACCAGAAGGGTACACACCAACACTGAGTGGCAATCTCTGGATGTTTGGATTAGACAAGACTGCTTTCCTTTTGGCTTATGTGTTTTTATCTTTGATGTTCACAGAGAACATGCATCAATCAGTTTAATGAGAAAAAGACTCGTGCAAAAATGCCCATTGTCTGTTTTTCTGGCTTGCATTAAGGTATTTCTGTTCCCTAAATTGCCTTTTGAAGAATTTTATTCAAGATCCATAAATCATTCTTACAAACCCAGAAAGGATAAGTTACCTGTTCTAACATTTAATCCTGAGGCTATTAGAAGCTAATTGTGAATAGGCGAAATAAGATATAAATTTCATTTACATTAACTTACTTTTATGCTCAGTAAGGTCAAAGGTAAAGGTTTTGTCTCTTTCTGGTCCATAAAATATAGATTGCTATTTTCAAAGTACATCAACAGTGGTAATAACTATTCCCATTAGTCAGTCATATAATCTTATGAAATATTGACATGATAAAACAATGCAGCTGAGAAAAACCAATAGACCACACGTTTTATTGACAAATAAATGCACAGGCTTAAATTGTCTCTCGTCACCTTTATACCTGATTGACATGTTATCAGAAAAATACAGATTTGAAGCTGGACACGATCAATGATTTCAAAACAATTTTTTAGTGCAGATAAAAATACAAATTCAATTCAATCCTAATTCATATTTGGGTTCATGCCACTTTGACAGCTACATTTTATGGCAAAATGTACTTTAATTTTATTCAAACCTTTTTCCAGCTTTTCTTAGAGAATTCACTTTTTAATTTATGATACTTCCTTGCCCAATTCAAGCTTCATTCACTTTTAGATACTTTGGAAAGATAAATAACTGACATATTCTGCCATTCATGAGTAATGTACTGCCTGTAACTTAAGAAAATAAAATAGGTGGCCAAAGAGATATATTTGTTTTAGAAATAAATATGTATCATATGTATAAGTAATAAAATAACAATAAATTAGAAATATGTCATAAAATTTTTTTTTATTTTCCTGAGATTAAATCATATACTGTAATATATTGTTAGGTCATATACATTTAAAGAATGAAATACCTTTCTCATGTCTTATGCTGAATATAACTATGTCTGAATCTAAAGCATGCAAGTTAAGTCAGACGTTTACATCTTATTACAGACCGCTATTTTTAGTATATATTCGTTAGAAAATATTTTCTTTTGTTGGTAAAATATTATGTTATCACAACACCAGTCAATAAAAAAACTTGAAAAGCAAGGATAGCTCCATGATGCACTTGAAATTTTTCTCCAATTTATAGGTCATGGCATAATGAGTATTTTTTATAAAAAACAATAACAATAATCATTTATTGAGTACTTTCTATGTGTCAAGAACACTCTTGGGCATACAGTTCTTTAAATACATTATTTCGTTTAATCTTACAACCACCTACAAGGTGGAAAATATTAATATTATCTTCACTTTACAGATGAGGAAACTCACATTGGTCCGAACTCAAAGCCTGGATTTTAAACTGCTATACTTCCGAAAATTAATTAACAGATAGATCATGTATTTGTGCCTGAATAAGGAAAAATCAACTTTTCCTTTCTATACTCACAATCACTCTCAATACTCATCTCTCTTGCAGACACCAACTACCTACAATTTAACTCAATTTTGTCCTACAGTTTAACTGATTTCTGACTCTATCCAGCTGGAGATATTGTCGGATTTCCCCCAGGTTAAGGGCTCAGTCCCACAGGATTGCCCCCACTTCAGATGCCAGTCACAAGCCCAGGGTGTGATCTGTGCTTCTTACTGACGAGCTATAAATCAGAGGTTCCCATAACCACCCCTTCCAGTTCAAACATTGCTAGAATGGCTCATCAAACTTGGGGAAACACTTTACTTACATGTTCGGGTTTACTATAAAAGAATACAACTCAGGAACAGCCAGGTGGAAAAGATGCTTAGGGCAAGGGATGGGGTAAGGAGGCGGAGTGCCCATGCCTTCTCCTGCTTGTCACCTTCCATGGGTTTGTGTGTTCAGCAACATGAAGATCTCTGAATCCAGTCCTTTGGAGTTTTCATGAAGGCTTCGTTACCTAGGCATGATTAACTAAATCATTAGCCATTGGTAGTTAGTTCAACCTGTAGTCAAGAGGTGGGGCTGAAAGTTCTAATCACATGGTTGGATCCCCTGGCAACCAGCCCCCATCCTGAGGCGATCTAGGGGACACCAGCCAGGAGTCTCCTCATTAGCATATGAAAAGACCCATATCACTTCACAGATTGCAAAGGTTTTAGAAGCTGTGCGCCAGTGAAGGGAAGGGGAAGGCAAATATATATTTCTTCTTATATCGCAATATCACAGTGCCTGTATACTTGTTTCTCACAGTTAATCACAGACACTACTGGTGGCAAACATTCATAGTGAAGTCAGAGACAGGAAGCTTCAAGTTACCTTTATAGGACACGCCTTGCAAAGGCTATCTTTAAAGAAATTTCAAATGTTGCACATCATATCCTATTTATTCTCTAGATCTGATTACAAGTAGACCACTTATAAGCATGGTCAAGAGTCATAAATTCTTTTACCCTGAGTTGACCAAACCCTGTTTTTCCTTTTAGTGATTGCAGTGTGATAAATAATAAAAGGAAATCGTAGACATAAAGGCAATCTCCCTGTATTCATCCTGCCCCAGACAACTGGCTGAGCCAATCATGGTAATTCCATTCTCTTACTCAACAACAAATTTCAACTGGCAATGAGATGTGAGGGGAAATCTCATGGGGTGGGGACTCCTTCTAGGCAAAGTTCTTACTGCTAAGAGAGAACTGCAGAAGGAGAAAGGCTCTTTCTGTCTTCTAGATATTGCTGTGACTGTACAGGACACTTACAATATCCAAAAATGTCTTGCTTTTAGATTGAGATAATGCTATTTGGAGAACGGCTCTATGAACTCAAAGAGTCTGAGTTGCTTGATGACAGCATTTAGTCACTGAGAATACCATACATGGAGCTTGTACAACCTCTGGGCTCACTGTTAAGTGAGATAATATATCTTCTATTTTTTAAACTAGTTTGAGTTATGTTTCTGTTACTTGCAGCCAAAAGCACCCTACTTATTTCAATGGTAACCAAATAATGGTCGTATACATGAGCATTCAAGATCCTTTTTAATTGACCAAAGTTTCAGTTAAGACAGTTGAGTAATAAGCTATCCTAAAACCTAGTGGCATTAAACAGCCAGTTATTATGCTCACACATTCTGTAGGTCAGGAATTTGGACAGGACCGAGAGGGAATAGCATGTCTATGTTCTATGATACCTGAGGACTGAGGAGGAAGCTTTGAAGTCCATGAAGTCTTCAGAGACCTTGAAGACTGAGGGTTGGGCTCATACAAGGGCTCAACCACTCACATGGCTCATGGGTTTGCTGGCTATTGGCTGAGAACCTAGCTGAAACTGTTGGCTGGAACATGTATTCTTGGCTTCTCCATGGGGCCTGAGCTTCCTCAAAATATGACTGGCTTCTGCAGGTAAGCATTCTAAGAGAGAGTGAGGGCCAGACAGAAGCCACATCACCTTTGATGTGCTAACTTCAGAAGTCGCCCAGAGTCACCTCCACTGCAGTCTATAGCTCAGGGCAGTTACCAAGTTACATCCAGTTTCAAGCAGAGGGAACAAAGAAATGTCATTATCACATTGTAAGAATAGCATGCACATGGGGTGTATATTTGTATGGCCAACTTTGGAAATGCCATCTGCCACAGTTTGCTTCTGGCCACAATAATTCACAACCCTAGCACATGCAAAATATACCATTCCTCTCCCCAAACCCTCAAGTCTTATTGCAGAACCAGTTCAAAGTCCAGAATCTTGTCACCAGAATCAGCTTAAGTCCAGGTGCAAATGAGGCTCCCCAGATGCACTTCTTTAACCATAGCACCTCAACTCTATTCCTCTACATCTTAAGACTGTGAAGCACAGAGATAAGTTCCTGTTCCAGACATACCCAACATTCAGTGGTGGGACAGGCATAGAATGTCTGCTAAGGACAGCCTTTGTCATAAAGGGGGGACAGGGGAGACACACTGTCATCACTGTTCCACAGCAGTTCTAAAATCCGAACAGGTGTATACTGTCCTCCCATTGATAAGAACTTAGTCCCGGGAATTTGCCACCATAGCTCTCGGTTAGATTTCACCACCTGAGTTATATTTCTTTTTCCATAAAATGTAGCACATGCTAGCAGCTGAGTTGTTTTCTTAGTCAGCTTCCTTCCCATGGAACCCAAAAATCTCTTTCACTTTATACTGTCTTTGTCCCTTTCCTTCTGGCTGTATAAAATTCTTATAAAAACTTTGTATGTTTATTTGAGGTACCACCTTAAACCTTTCTGAGTCCTTAACAAAGGGTTTATAGCCACACTCTTGGTTTTATCATTATAAAATGTTTTTCTGACAGTATTCTGGATTTGATTTCCACCTAAAAAATATTTTCTAATTTGAGAATCTTAGAGAGTCTGAAATGAGAGACAGGTTTACTTTTATGCTCGGCAAGGCGTGGTTCCTTTCTGTTTCCTCTGAATTTCACTTGAAAACTGAACAAGTTCACCAGGTACATTTCCTGTTTTCCACATTTCTGCAGATGACAGTGTTGATGCACTTTCCACCGTTACATGACAAGGGTCCCTGACCTTCGGCTTCCAGTATCATTGTCCCCACTTTCTTTTAAGACCTCATCAACAGCCTCTTTGGGGGCCCTCAGACTTCTGCTACCTTTATGTCCTGGTCAACATCGCCCTGGAGACTCATTAGGTCTCCACTAATAGTGTCTTCATGCCTTCCAATCTCACCTACTACTTAGCCCCAAAGCCATTTTCATATATTTTGGATTTTTGTTACGGTACCTCCCCACTTCTGGTACCAAAGTATATTCCTGTTACTATGGCTACATACCAAATTACTCCAAAATCACTGGGTTAAAACAATCAGTTATTGTGCTCACAGAATCCAAAGAAGGAATTGTAGAGATGGCTTCTCTCTGCTCCATAATTTCTGAGGCATCAGAAGGAAAGTTCAGTGGCTGAGGGGTAGAATTATCTGAAGGCTCACTGGTCATAACTGTTGGCTAAGATTTCATATTGGTCTGTTAGCTGTGATGCCTACACAAGGCTTTTCCATGTTTCTTGGGCTTCCTTGCAATATATTTTCTCGGTTCCAAAGGCAGAAGTCTTGAGAAGGAGCAAGGACCACACAGAAGCCATATCACTTATTGTGAACTAATAACATTGTAAATCACCCAATATAACTCCTGCCAAATTCTATAGGTTGTGTTACAAAATCCACCCAGTTTTTAAAGAATAGTCACATCGATAAATGGTGTTGGGAAAATGGAATATCCACATGTAAAAGAATGAAATTATACCCTATACCATAAATAAAAAAATCAACTCAAAATGTATTAAAAACCTAAATATAACACCTGAAACCATAAAACTTCTGGAAGAAAACATAGAGCAAACCTCCTTAACATTGGTAATGGTTTTTTGGATATCACACCAAAAACTCAAGAAATGAAGGAAAAAATAAGTAGGCAGGACTACCACAAACTAAAAAGCTTCTGCACAGCAAAGAAAACAATCAATATAGTGAAAAGACAGCCTACAGATTGGGAGGAAATCCTGGTAAATCATACATCTAATAAGAAGTTAATATCAAAATATGTAAGAAGTTCACAAAACTGAGTAGCAAAAAAATAATAATAACCCAATTAAATGGGCAAAGGACCTGAATAACCGTTTCTCCAAAGAAGACTTACAAATAGCCAACGGGTGTATGAAAAGTTACTCCACATCACTAATCATCAGGGAAATGTAAATCAAATCCACAATGAGAAATCAAACCCATCTTTTAGCTGTTAGGATGGCTATTATCAAAAAGGCAAGATATAATTATGGGTGAGGTGTGGAGAAAAGGGAACCCTTGTACACTGCTGGTGGCAATGTAAATTGGTACAGCCATCATGGAAAACAGTATGGAGGATCCTCAAAAAATTAAAAATAGAACTACCATATGACCTAGAAATTCCTCTGCTGGGTATATACTCAAAAGAAATGAAATCAGCACCTCATAGATATATTTGCATTCCCATGTTCATTGCAGCGTTATTCACTACAGCCAAGATATGGAAACAACCCAAGTGTCCATCAACAGATGAATAAAAAAAGAAATTGTGGTACATATACACAATGAAATATTATTCAGACCTAATAAAGAGATCCTGCCATTTGTGATAACATGGGTGAACCTGAAGGACATTATGGTAAGTGAAATAAGCCATTCACAGAGAGAAAAATACTGCATGATCTTATGCACATGCAGAATCTAAACAGGTCTAATACATAGAAATATACAATGGTAGTTATAGGGGATTGACTGGGACAGAGAGAAGGAAACAGGGAGAGGTAGGTCAAAGAGTAAAAAATTGCACATATGTAGGATGAACAAATCTGGAGATCTAACGGAGAACACAAAGTTAATTAATAATACTGTATGCTGGAAGTTTGCTGGAGAGTAGATTTTAGGTGCTCTTAACCACGTAAAAAAGTTAACTAAGTGAGATAATGGATATGTCGCTTGCTTATAGTAACCGTTTCACTATATATAACGTATATCAAAACATCATGCTGTACAGCTTAAATATATAAAATTAAATAAATAAATGATTTTTTAAAGTGGGAAAAAATAGTCTAACCAGTTTGAAAGTGAGAGAACAAGACCCCATTTCTTGATGGAACAGTGTCCACGTCATATTGGAAAAACAGAATGTGGGATGGAATATATAGATACAGATCCATTCATTATGGAAAATACAATCTGCTACAACTAGATTGGAGATATGTTTAATTAGGGGTAATCTCATCTCTATAGACTATAATCTCTAGGCAGTCCCAAGATCATTGAACAAAATGTACAGGCTGGATGAGACGCCTGAGTCTGACCACTGGCTGGGTCATCTAGACCAAGATTCTATCCCTTTCTGGGCCTCGTTATTCTAATTTATTAAAGATGTATTTAAAATAGACCATCTCTAAAGTTATTTCCACGTCAAAGATATGCTATAACTCATCATTTTAAAAGATGCCCAAATGTTTTGCACCACTTGCTGTCCGTGTGATCTTTGTTACTTAATTCTGCTTAAATATCAGGGTCCTCATTTGGGAAATAAATGTAATAATAACTGTGTTTACTTCTTAAGGTTGTTATGGAAATGAAATGATAGAATAAATGTGGAAAAGCTTAGAGAAAAACCTGGAACACAGGAAGTACTTAATAAATATTGCCTGTTACTTAATAGAGAATTCAGCCACATTTTGACAACCATACTATTTTGACCATTTGGGAAGTATATAAGTTACAAAAGAGGCGACTTTTATCAAAATGTTAAATCAGTCTGATGTAGACACAGCCCAGATACATATAACCCCAGTCTCAAATAAATGTGAAAAGAAATTGCTCTTTTCTGTTATTTTTAATAGAAAATATTTATTGGTGCCAGACCGGGTGTTAAAGTTTTATATGCATTTGATGCTTACATAAACCTTATAAGGCAGTTTTTAGAATTGAAAATTACTATATTTACCTACCCTGTGAAATATTACTTTCTACACCGCTATAAATTCCCTGCGTTTTTAATACTTTTCACTTTCCTGCACTACCAGATATAACAGGCGAAAATGTTTAAGAGAGATACTGAGGGTTATTAATAGACATCATTAGTAATAAACCACAATGTTAATTTCATGCCCCAAATGCTTCTTATCTTGCTCCTAATTGAAAAGAATTCCTTGTCTGGAACTCTCAGCCTCATGTCACCCCCAAAGCATAACCAAGGATTGGTTCCCTTTCTCGAAGAGGTAGGCAATCTAAAGATGAATAGGAAAGGGCAGGCTTTCAAATGAGAGTTTCTAAAATAAGAGAAAAAAATTCCTAAAAGGTGCGAGATACAGAAATATCCCCTAATCATATGATGTCTTTATTCCAATCACTAGAGTCCTTATTTCAATCATTGTCTTTTGAATTATCAAGCTACTTTTTAAAATATGAAATGGTTTAAAATATTAAAGTGGTTTCTTGCCCCAGGACTTTTCAGAGCTAATATTTGTTAAGAATCTCCAGGAAGGTCTGCAAAGTATTTCCTATATATATTTAACCTTGAAACTCATTTATATTGTTCTTGCTGAACTGGTATTCATTGGAATACCATTCAGGGACTATTGGGATGGACTTATCAGTTAGACATTCTTGGCAGTTAATCGGATGGGGAAATGGCAATTTTGATTTGGAAAGAGAATAAGGGGAATTGGGCCACTTCTGGGGTAGACAGTCCTGTATGGGGTGGCATACAGCATTCCAAACATCAGGATCAGAAGGAAGGCAAGAATGCCTGGAAACTGGGAACAGGAAGAGAGAGGCTTCCCTAAGTAAATTCATCTCACTTTACGCTATTTTCTTTTATCCGACATGAATGAATGGACTATTCCATTGGTTGCACATGTGAACTATAAAATGCCTGATCCAGGGACTTCATCCACGCTGGCCCTTACTATTCCTTGTACTCCAGAGTATGAACTATCATCTATAAAATGTGGGGCACGGACTAATTCAGTTATAGCAAATAGATTTCATTCCATTTGCCAGTGCTCATCAATCATAGTATTTTCCATCTCTTTTTGTTAAGGAAAATAATTTTTTAAAAAACTCTGAAATCTTATATCTCATTGGTGATATGTTGGGAAATGGAGCCACTATCGATTGCCCAGGTCTGTCTTGAGTTTAGGTATAGAGAATGAAAACACATGGCCTCTTATCTGCCATCTAGCACTAGTGACTCAGATTCTGACAGTTTATGATCCTGCCCCTGATCCTGGCTGCTGTTTTCTGGAGACCGTACCACTATCTTCCCTAGAAGGAGGAATGTAGTGAGAGGAGCCTAAAAGTTAAAAATAATCATAGTGACAGGAAAGCTATGGATATAAACATTTTATTCTTCCTTTTAGGAATAAAAATAAATGGCACCTTATATCTTTATTCTGGAAATTTTGGACTAGATACCAACTTCTTACGAACATAGAAGCTCATACTCTTATGCGGTACAGCCTTTGTCATTATTTAAAGCGTTGATTCACGTAAGTATAATATAAGCTGTCCATCTTTGACACTTCAAAATGTTCCACTTAATTTTACTTGATTAAAACCCTAATTTTTTAGCCTTGCTCAGCTTTTCATAATCAGTCTTGCCATAGAAAGCAGTAAGTCCAAATAACAGAAAGAGAGGGATTCTTTGTTTTTAAATTTTAAAAAAATTATATGAAACTTCCTTTTGATAGATACTTCCTTATCGTAAAATGCACTTGTGATATTTCTACTATACTTGCTGTTAGGCAAATTTCATAGAGAATTGGACCTTCAACTTCGGCAGGTACAGTGTTTTAGCAGTCTAACTAGGAAGGAATGCTTACATGTCAGACGAAAATGTTCTCAACTGACATTGGGACACTTGGAGATTTTTTGCATATGTGATTCCCCAGTACCTAATTACTAGATGAGCTTTTAAAAATATACATTTCTCCCCCAAATGATGAAAACCTGTGATTAGTCACACCTCTAACTTGCAGGTTTCTTCATTAGTTCACTCAGCACATATTTACAGAATACCTAGTCTGAGCCAAGTATGCAGGTAGAGCATGAAGGCGAAACACATTCATTAGCTTCTCTCATTCATTTAATAAACTTTCATGAGCTGGGCTCTGTGCTCTGTGCTCTATTCACAGTAGTGAATAGGACGAAGTACAATGTGGGAGACAGACAATCAAGTAACCACAGTGGTCAACCCAAGAGATGAATGTCCACGAAACCACGGCCAAGAGAGATCACGACTTCCCCAGGGTATTCAGTCGGTGATAAAGCTGGGCCTAGGATCCGCCTTCTGGGCCACTTTCCATCCTGTTCAGATGTGACAATATTGATAAAGGCTCTCACTTCCTGCCCTCCCTCACTATGCTACACGCTGTGCCGTGTGCTCAGTCTATCCTCATACATGATGTTTCCATTTCATTCTGACATCTTCTCAAAATTATTTTGGGAAGTGAATCCTCAGCAGTCTTCCAAAAGCTTAGAGCCTTTCCCCTTTCTACACCCCACTGCCCCCAGCACATATTCAGATACCTGAGAAGGGATCTGTTCTTCCCCACAAACTTGCGGGTACTTTAAAGGCTTTCTACTCCCTGGCTCAGGTCCCTGCCCAGGTGACATGTGAGCAGTTACTATGCCATGGAAACTGTTACCAGAACATGGTTCCCAAGCCTGCCTAAACACCGGAATCACCTTGGGGGGGCCTTAAAAACTAAGTTTACCAGAAAAGCATGATCTAGCATAGTGGTTCTCAAACTATAGTCCCTACTCCCGCAGCGTCAGCAGCCTCTGAGAACTTGTTAGAAATTCAGGGTCTTGTGGCCCTTCCCCAGACCCACTGAATCAGAAGTCTGTGGGTACAGCCCAGCGATCTGTGCTCGAACAAGCCCTCTGAGTGGCTCTGAGGCAATGACTATTGATCTAAGAGTTATGCAGTAGATGCTAGGGATTATTTTTAAGTACCTTAGACGATTCTGAAGACTAGTGAGTTGGGAACCACAGAGAGTATTCCTCCCAGCTAAAAACACCATTTGGAATGCCCCAGGGAGGTGAGGCAAATACTGTATAAAACAAAATATTGCAAAAACATTCAAGAATAATAAGGGTGGAAAAACTTGGCAGAAGATTCAAAAACTGAACAACATTGCTATTAATTGCAGTACATTCAAAAGTCACACTCCAGGATGAAAAATATTTATGTTGCAAAATAATCTTATTTTGAGAGCTTAAAAAATGAATCTTTTAAAGTTATCTATTCTAAAGCCACGATTTTTAAAGAAAAACAATTTACAGAATACATGCCCAAAATGGAGGCAAATGTTCAGTTTCACAGCTTTTATCTTGAATAAAATGCATGGCCTTCTCTTTCCTGTTAGTTTTCCTATTGACATTTAATGTTAGCTTAAATTATTATTGTTTTAAATGTTCATAATGCCATTTTATGCTTGTTAACAAGCGTATCTTTTTTTATGTTCTTCAGTAATTGAAAATTAATAGGATAGAGGTAAAATTATAAAGAACATAACATTCTGGATGGCAGACTGCATAGTGTAAGTGAAAATAAAATCCTCAATGTCTGACACCTCTTACTTCTTATTAAAGATTCCAAAGTCAATGTCCTGCTGAAGCACTGTGATAGGGTAATCTTTGGCACCCAACAGATACTCATTATATCCCAGGTCTGTGGAGACTCTGGTCAAAGTCATTGTCCCTCTGAGTCTCTTATGAGATTCAAGCCATGTGCTTCGACTGTGCCAACTGTGTTACATACATAACATCCCCTTCCAAAAACGACAATAAGTTGTTAGAGTGTGAGATCATTGGAACCCCAACTTTTAGATGAGAGAACTTAAGCTTAAAGGAGTTGAGCCACTTGGCTGACTCAGTTGACTCCAGGTAGTCTGCCACCAGTCCCCTTCCCTTCCCTGGCTCTATCCTGCCTCCCTCATGCCTACAACAGTACCAGGACCACAGCAGACACTCAGAATAGCAGGGCTTTTCTGTTTCCTTGCTGTGTGTACAGCTTTGGCTTGGGCTAGCTTAAGACTGAAAGCCCCTAAGTACTGAAAGGCTTACATAACTCAAATTTAAAAACCATGCTCAACTATAAAGTAAGCCTAAGAAAGTCCAACAAAGTTCTTATTTTTCTCATGATGACTACTCTGACGCCTTGTCAAAAGATCAAATGTAAAAATTCTTTAAAATAAACATTTATTGCCTTTGCTTCACTCAGCATACTAAAAACATACATATGGTACAATCCGGGGTTGGCCTATTTCGACCTGACTTACCGAAGGAAGTTTCTTTTTAGACATCCCCTGTACTCAGGGCTTACACTCGGTCTGCCTGGGAAGAGGAGAGGGGAGGCTGCCTTCTACCTAATCTTTGCTTTACTGCATCCCGGATTCAACAGACACTCACCATGAGAGAGCTGCAAGAGGGACCTAGGTGCTAGAGGACATTCTCCAGGGGTTTTAATATTTCACTACTAATTCAAGTTTAGTCACTGTAGTCAAAAAGATCTAGGAGTCTCACCCCTAAGGACATTTGCTTAAGCATGGAGGCATGGCTGACTTCATTTTTGTATATGTGCAAGAGCTCCCGTGAGCACAGATGAGGGCAACAGCTCCAGAGCTACGTGCATACAGCAGGTAAACACTGTCATCATGGCACGCCATCGTGGTATGCCAAGAAGAAGAAACCTGTCTTCAACAATAAATTGAACATAAAAACCTGCATTCAGCCCTTGAGCCTGGTTGTCTTGGGAAAATGCAAATTCTTTATCCTAGATTAGCTTGCACTAATTTGGGGTCCCTCAGCATGTTGCCTGACCAATTCGCCTTCTAAAACACTAGCCCCCAAATGCCATACATCCCTGGGCTCCTTCCTGAACTTCTCACCTTGTTCGAAAACCTCCATATGAGATGTCTTTTGTGACAAGTGTGGGGAAAATGTGGCGAACAGTTAAAAGTGAATCTCTTACCTCTTTGAACTGTTTTCTTCGTACTTCGTGTACACAGATACACTTTTGATGTGTTAACTAGAAAATCTGACTAGAAAAGAACAAAGCAGCTGTCACTGGAAGGAAGACACTGACAAAAAAACCACACAGCCCTTTATTGAAGAACTGTCAAGCCGATCCTACGATTCTGGGGTTGTCTGTGGTATTTATCAAAGACCTAGATCTGATGCAGGAAATTAAAAATAATAATAATAATGTCTATCCACTGGACATTTATTAAAGGAATCTAAAATTATATTACGTTTAAAATAACTAAAATGGGTATTTTAACAATTCAGATACAAGGTTGTTTTTATTAGTTAAGTTATATACGTATGCATATTTGTATATTCATGTTCATGCTTTCCTAACCACAAACATACACAGGTATATAGAGAAAATAGAGGTAGACAACATGTCACACACTAATTAAAAACCTATTTTTTCTCACTATGAGAGGAATCTTTTAATGCATTTAGAAGTTTTTTTTCCTCAATGTGACCTTTATTTTACTATTGTAATACATAAACAATCGAAACTTTTAAATACTTCTGAAATTGGCTTAAACGAGGTCCTTTCGGGCCAATAGATTCCTTCATTTCATGTTGCTCTATTTACTCACAATATTTTACTGAATATCATCCCCAACTCTAAATACATGCTTTTCTTGACTCCATATCTTTACAGATTGGTTGTAAAATTATGTGTTCTATGTGCTATTTGGGCCTAGTCCTAATTATTATATTGCGTGGAATTCATTTACTTTCTTCTAAGCAAATATACTGTATGTAATAAGAGTGGTTTTCTTACAAAATTCCAATGGCATGAACATAAGGAGAAAAGAAATCTAGGAAAGATGCACAGAAAATAAAATGTACGATTGCTAAGTCTAGCTAGAAATAGTCCATATATTCAAATAAGTGTATGTCCTTTGTGTTTCTTTGCCACAGTCCCAGATGATAGGATAGGCTTCAGACTTGGGGCTTCAAATCTTAGCTGTATAACCTAAGGGGTGTATGTCCACGGGCAGGTTATTTAACTTCTCTGAGCTTCAGTTTCTTCATCTGTAAAATGGGGATGATATCTACCTTAACAAGGGTTATTTAATAGAGGAATATTTAGCAAAGCAGGCACCCCAGAACATTAGTTGCAAAGGAAGCAAGTAGACACAAGATGGCAAAAACAAACAAACAAACAAA
>NW_012150685.1:1277364-1281592 GCF_000956105.1 Propithecus coquereli | reverse complement strand
AGGGGCTCATAGCTGAGGTCCATCATCCCTTGTTTATTCTCAACTTTAAAAGCCAAAATACTGCATGGAACAAGGGCTCTATAAATATCTCTGTATAATTTAGCTTTTCAATCAATTGAAGGCAGGAAGAATTGATGATTCATTTCTCTCCGTTTTGAAAATTCTTTCCTTCTCTGAAAATTCCAACATTTTCAAAGTATCTGATAAATAACCAAGTTCATTGGCATTTCAAACAGATAAGACGTTTATCTATTTTAAACCGTGATGAATGTCATATTTCCATTCGAATTTGGGAAGATCACATTTTCAGCTACCAACCGACTATGGAAAAATCCTTCAGACAACAATAACCTCTTAATTGAAGATTTCTCTTAAAATTTTTAATAGAATAATGTGGGTGTTATCCTCCTGAAAAACAAAATTACTTTTAATGAAGCAGTTCAAAATCAGGGCAGGAAAAGAGCAAAGAGTTTCCTTGAGGTTCTGGTGACAGTTTACATAAAAAGATGTTTTATTTTCTCTTCCCAGGGTGTACACCATCATTTTATCTTATTATTCCTGACATTCAGTTCATCATATTAGCATCTTTGTGGGAAACAAGAAAGCAGTTAAAGTTTTTGCTCTTTATTCTTTAGGAGACAGAGATTTTGCGTTTCTTCAAAACTCTTAATGATGAGGCAGACCTGGTCAAACCAAATGCACAGGTTTTAAAATGCAATAAAGATAGAGCTTTAATAATTTTCAATTACAGTTATTCTGCAATAATGTTGGCGAATCTCATCTAAAAAGTAAATTATTCATTGAATAGGAAATGGGAAAGCTTTGGGATTGTGTGACTCTCCCATTTAAAGTTTCACTAAGATTTTCCTCGATAAGGTCCTTTTAAAAGATTACATATTTTATACTTTGTTTCTATCCCTTTTCTTCATTCATGACGCTGTTTCTACTTTTTAATATACTTTTCTAACAAAACACGGTAGTTATAGAGCAGCCATTCAGAGGGATCTATTCAGAATAAGTATTCATTCACTTGCTGCCAGAAATACTGATAATATGATATTTTTTATTTAGTTTTAAGAATACATTTTTCATTTTAAGCAAATGAAACTTAGAACCAAATAAAAAAAAACCTATCTTTGGCTTTCATTAGAAAATTGGTAGGAAAAAGTCTTTCGTGTTGCCTTGCGTTAGCAAATCTTGCCTTTCATGTAAATAAATAGATCATTTATTGGAAAGTGCATAGAAGACAGCAAAACTATAGAATCCCAGAAAAATTTTAAATCAAAATAAAATATGACAAAATGAAAAAAGGGCCATGCAGACAATTTCTTTTTCAAAAAGGAAGCATTGCCTTTCTCCTAGAACTTGAAAACAAGTCATTAACTTAGTCATTTTCTATATTCCCTTTGCAATAATTTCCAATATTTATGCTCAGATAAATGCTAAATTCTTTATATCTCCCTGCTTTCCTTTCTCTTGCCATGAATTTAGTTACTTTTGTTAAATCTTCCTACCTTAAAATTGAAGAGGGTGTCACAAATTTAAGCTGGTGATTAGATTTGTGCAAAACTTTTGCAATGAAAGTTTGGACTTGAAGACTTTACCTACAGAATTCTAGAACATATTCCAAACTTTCATAAGATTTATGTCAAGTGTTCCTGAGCTCAATAACACATAAATTCAAACTTTGCATCCAATGAATATCACCAACTTATGTTACAAACCCAAGCCGCCATGTTTGAGATGGCAAAACTGTGGGAAATCTGGCAGCCTGGGTCAAATCCAATGATTTCTGTTGAATATTATTTCAGAGTCAATGTGTCTTTTTGTTTGTTTGTTTTTTCAAATCTTCTTTAAGAAAAACATTTGTGTACCCATTTCAATGGGAAACTAAGTTGGGACAAGTGTAGGTAAATAAATTCCAGTGTCTGTAGACTCATCAGACAGAGAAGACAAGAAAATCCTTCCAACTGCCTCCGTCTACTGGTCTTCCTCATTCCACTTTACCACGTGCTTTGAGCTCATTACAATGGCAAAGACTTCCAGAACAAAACAAAAGAAAACAGAATCTATATTTGCCCTTAATCAGCATCTCTCAGCTCTACTTCTCTAAGCGAGATATGTTTGTATCTTCATTAGCTTAATTTAAGCTATATATTTAGGTATATATGAATACACGAATATTGGGGAAATAATCTTTTTCATGGAAATACTCATGAAGGATTTTTATAGAGGTAACTTTTATTTTAGAACCCTTTTGAAAAATCTCTTTACTGAGAATATCAAGGTAGCCCTAACATAGCAATTACATGTGTGGTCCTTTTTTTTTTTTTTTTTTTCTGGAAAGTGGAGATATTAATAGTAGTAGCTACCTTGTGAATTATTGAGATGACCAAAGGAGACACACATACAAAGTTTTCAGACCAGGCACTTAATAAATATGAGCTAATGAATAGTGATTATTCTTATGAAGAATCAGAAGTAATAAGGCAACCACCTTTGCAATCTTGTCAAAGTTTACCTGGAGAAATTATGGTTTGATGTAAAATTTAGTCCCTTTCAAGCATCATATACATGATTCCACAATTTCCCCAAATGATTTGCATGGACTTGTTCTTTATCATACTCTCTCTCCCTCTCTCTAGGGAAATATGGACATAAATTTCTTTGATATAACAAGATTATCGTTAGTGACTATAAAAAATATTCAGAAAAAACATGAAAATAAAGCACTTTCTGCCAATGTTAAAAAAAAGAATGTCCTAAAGGAAACTTCTATCTTAAAACTTGAATATTTGTTTGGAAATCTCCCCTTAAATAATTGATATCTTTATATATAGGGATACTTTGAATCCCATATAATACTTGAATCATTATGGAATATTTTTCACACAGAGATTCATTGTTTATCATCTCTACTTGGCCTTTGTTGAAGATGTTTTCTTAAAAACCTTTCCCCAATGTCTTGATTTCTCAAAAATTCTACTTTACCCTGTCTTCAGTTTTTGGTCCAGAGATATGAATAATAAGAATGGACTAAACAGAGACACCAAGGGGCACTAAAATAGAAGCACTGTTGTGTGAAACTAAATGATCCCTACCCACCTTAGCTTAAATGAGTCTCTTGACAAACACTATAAATAGAAAACTTACTACAAATGCCTTTGAGTCATGTGTTTTATTGCCTGTTGGCATAAACAACTTATGTGTGTCTACTTCACTTTCAATTTTGATTTATATTTTGCTCTATTGACAAAGACATTTAGTTGGAGGAAGACACTTAACCAAATATTTTCCACCTGAAGCCAAAAGGAACATCTGGCAAGAGTACAGGATCTAAATGTCTTGTAGACACAGGGTAAGCTACTCATTGTAATGCTTAACAAAACATGAGGATAGATTTAGCTTTAATCATTCTCATTATCAATACACACAAAGAGACCAGCACTCACCAGAACTTTAGGCTCATATGATTCACAGGCTACTCAAAGTCCAATTCTCCTTCCCACATTGTCTTCTGGAGGGCACAAAACTGAGATGAATGAATTGGTGCCTCCAATTTGATCCACTTGTCAATTCCAACCTCATCAGAGAGCCCTGCTGTGTTAGTCAGCTTGGGCCACTATAACAAAATGCCACAGATTGGATGACTTAAGCAGCAGACATTTATTTCTCACAGTTCTAGAGGGTGGAAGTCCAAGATCAAGGTGCCATCAGATTTGATTCCTGATGAGGGTCCTCTCCTGGCTTACAGACAGCTGCCTCCTCCCCACATACTCACATGGCAGAGAGAGTGCTCAGGACTCATCTCTTCTAACATGGACAGGAATCCCATCATGAAACCCCCCCTGACTCCCGCCCCATGACCTCATCTAACCTTAATTAACTTCCCAAAGGTCCCAGCTCATCACATTGGGGGTTACCATCACATTGGATTTAGGGTTTCAACATGGGAATTTGGGGAGGTTATCTAAAACTTCAATCTGTAATGCTTGTTTCAATATGTCAGTGTACCAAATCTGCCTTCCAAACCTCAGGGAAGGAGATAAACTTGTATACTTTACATTTATGAGTGTGCCAGACCAAATCCCTTAGGGCCAACCTCCCCCTCAATTATTTACATCAGTGATCAAGTAAAATATAAACAATAATGTCTTTAGATAAATATATTGTGAGATTTCATTATCTAAATTTTCAAAAGCCATCTAATTTTGCCTTAGTAAAATTA
>NW_012150685.1:1272328-1276424 GCF_000956105.1 Propithecus coquereli | reverse complement strand
TATTCGTCTTTTCCGCCACCTCATCTTCTTTCAGGTTAACTCACATAATGTCCAATCTCTTGGCTCACAGTTGCTTCTTTACCCCACTCTTTCTTTCCTTCCTGGGCTTCAATTTTTCTTCCTGAAGCCCATCGTGGGGTGATTATTATAGCAGGGTTCTACGAAGGAAACATGCTCTGTGTCTTCGCCCTTTACTCCTGAATAGTAGGTTTGCTGGGTACACAGTTGTAGGTTGATAGTTCTTTCCCTCCGCACTTTGCAGGTATTTCATTGTCTTCTAACACCTGCTATTACTGACAGGAACGCTTCTCTTAGTGGAATTACTGTTCCTTTGTATCTATCTCTTCTCCCTCTAGTTGTTTTTAAGGTTTTCACTTTTTCTTTGATCTTCTACAGTTTATTTATGATGTTTTTAGGTGTTTATTTATTTTTATTTACCTACTTAGGAATTAATGTAATTCTGCAATCTGAAGATTCATGTCTTTTATTAATAGTTCAAATTAAAGACCATAACATAGGTTTTCTCCTATTCATTCTAGTCTTTCCTTCCAGAAAAATCTAGTAAATTATTTATACCTTCTCATTCTATCTTCCATGTCTTTTAATGACCTTTCTTATTTTCCAATTCTCTGTGATTCTGGGCAGCAATCAGTATTATTTCTTTGAAATTTTCTCTCTCTCTCTGCCCTCTATCCTTTCCTCCCCCCATATATCCAATCTGCTGTTTAGACCTATCCATTGAGGTTTATGTTACCACATTTTTCATTTCTAGAACTCCTGCTTTTGAAATCAAAATTGCCAGTTCTTTTACTTATACTCCTGTCCTCATTCAGGAAGTCTTTAGTCAATTTAAACACACTTATGTAATAGCCTTTTTATAATCTCAAGTTCATTTCTGTGTCGTTCCTCCTGTTTGTAGAATTAGTTGATTCTCCCTAACAGTGGACAACTTCCTCATGTAATTTGTAATTTTTTATTGTGGACACATCTTCAGCTGAGGTTATTTTTCTATGGGAGTCCTGTGCATTATGAGTTATTGAAACAACTCCATTTTACAGTTTTTATTTTTTCCGATAGGTGGTCTATGCTGTGTCTTAAGTTCCCACATTAGTGGTAAGAATTCAGTCTCTTGTCTTTAAAAATTATATGTAGGTCTGCTATCCTGATAACCACTCTGGATATGATTCTCTGTATTTATAAATCCTGGTCAGTTGGGTATTTATCTTTATGTCTTTTGAATTCAGCCACAGATTGGTTTTAAAAATTGTTGTATCTGTTTATTTTATCCTGCCTATCATGTGTTCTCATACAGGGTCAGAATGCACCTTCATTAACTCTGTTCATGCTATTGAAAGAGCTAGAAGTTCCACCAATATATCCTTATGTGAAGGTCCGAGAACAACATGACATACTACTCTTGGTGAAGAATTATAATTTATCAATGGAGGTAAACCAAGGGAATGCCTTTATTGATAACTGGATCTTCCTGTCATCTGGCTAATAGTTGATGTAACAAGGAGTGGAGACCCCCAGGAAGCCTGGATATTGTGAGCACATGGCTCCAGAGGGTCTTAAATTTGATCGAAGAAACATTTCCTCCTGGTTACTAATGTCTTGTGTCCTGAGAGAGGTGTCCTGCCACACTTAAGATAATCCTAAGGACATTTTTGTCAACTGCTCAGGTAGGTGGCATCTCTTAAGGTGTCTGTGCAGTTCATAACCATGTTCCCTTTCTCTGGGAACTGCTCTTCACCACTCCCTCTCATTGCCAAATGAATGGGTTGCCAATCGCCATATTTTTACTAACCCAAACTGGGCCAGGGCCATACTGTCTTCAGAGAATTTAGAATTGAGGCTGGGAGAAGTTGAGTTGTAGCTGAACCGCTGAATATACAGTACCTAAACCTGGGAGGTAAAGGGTGGCTGGGTTCCACACCAGGGAGAAAGAAGGTTATAGCACTTCTGCAAGAGATACAGGAATGAAAAACAGAGAATTCTGACATTTTTCCAGTTTCTCATTCTAGTTTTCTCCTGAGGACAAGCTGCATTTCTACACCTGATTTCCATGATACATCTCTGTATCCTGATAATAAATCATTGCTCTGCACTTCAGTTAGATCAAATTGGCTGCCGTGTCTTTCAACCCTGAAAATTCTAAGACACAAATAGAATAGGGACACACATAAAATCTGTGGCAAATAGCAGGGGAAATGCTCTGAGATTCAGGACAGCTAGCATTTGTCCAGCACTGACAATATGCCAAACAGTAGCTAGTAATGGAAAATCCAATAGGGAAAAGAGAGTTCCAGCCCTTGAGTAGCTTACAGAGTAAAAGAGTGGAGAGAAAGACACATGAACATCCAATGCGATACAGAAGGATTCACCACTTCAAAGAAAGTTTTCTGGGTGTTTCGCCACTTCCACAACCCCAGCCAGACGGGGTTGGGTGCATCTCCTGCAACACCCTATGGTTGTCCTTATCACTAATGTATCAGACACAGTGTTACAGTTATTCATTCATTGGCCCATCTCCTTCATGAACTGAGAGTTCTTTTGAAGCAGAAATGGTGCTTTTCATCATAGTATGCCAATAATTTTCAAAGTTCCTATCAGACAGGAGTTACACAATAAATATTTGGTAAATGAATGACTACATGAAAAAATAAATATAGGTACCTGTACAGAAATAAGGTAGCGGAAAGAATAAGTTATTACCTCTCTTTAGGAAGGACTTGGAGGACCTCTTAGGAAAATAGCATAATGTCCAAGATAACAACACTGGTTTTGTAGCCAGAGATCCCTGAGTTCAAGAGTTGGATCCAGCATGTATGAACTGCATGGTTTTTTCTTCATCTGAAATGTGGAGATGTGTTTATATATGTCTCACAGGGCTGTCGTGAACATGAAGTGTGGGTGAAAACCCAAGAGGACACACACTTATACCAGTTAGTGTCTGGCTTTCAAGGGAAGAAAATAGGAATGGACCTACAGGACATGAGAGACCAAGCTCTTCTCCTACATGTCATCCCTGCACCATGTGTCAGTGGGCTGGTGGGACTGGGAGTGCAGCTCTAGAGTTTACGCTATATGCTCACATTACCTCTGTGTCTACTGTATGCCCACGTTAGCATGAAAAACTCAGGGACTTGTAACAGGGTTGGAAGCAGGCTTTATGCAGCTGGGGCCTCAGGGACAATGACATCTGAGAAGAGGAAAGCCCTGGGAATGGGGAGGAGTCCAGTCTAGGACAATGGCTAAGGGTTGGTCAATCACCAGGAAAAGTTATTTTGGATACAGGTAGATTGTGTTTATGGTGAGTGTACGATAAAGGAACATCTGGGTTTCAATAGCAGGAGTCTCAGTAAGTTTCTAACAAGCCTCTGGTTGATAGAGGAGTGGGTTCCAGATGATTCAGTTTAGAGCTGCTGCGGGGGTATGAGGACAAGATCTTACCCCAGAGGGAGAGAGGCTGGAAATCTCTAGATCACGCATCCTAAATGGGGGCACTATCACCTCCCAGAGGGAAAAACTTGTTCCTTGAGGATCTAAAATCGTAGATATTATAATGGTTTTTAGTACTCCAAAGGGCCACAGAACATAAGCAAATATACTGTATATCTGGGGTGTATCAGTGTCTTCAGGCTGCCATAAGATGATTCCATAAAGTGCGTGGGTTAAACAACAAAAATATATTTTTCACAACTCTGGAGGCTGAGAAGTTCAAGATCAAGGTGCCAGCAAGGTAGGTTTCATTCAGAAGCCTATTCACTCAGCTCGTAGGCGTCTGTCACCTCTCTGTGTGCTCACGTGACCTCGTCTTTGTGCACATGCAGGGAGAGAGAAAACTCTCTGGTATCTCAGAAGGGCACTAATCCTGTCATGAGGGCCCCACCCTCACGACCTCATCTAAACCTAATTAACTCCCAAAGGCCCCATCTCCAAATACAATCACATTGGAGCTTCAACATATGAATGTTGGGGGAACACAAATATTTAGTCTGTAATATGTGGTATTAAAATATTATAACAGGGTTAGGCCAGGCATGGTGGCTCATACCTGTAATCCTAGTAATTTTGGAGGCTGAGATGGGAAGAT
>NW_012150685.1:1238837-1271868 GCF_000956105.1 Propithecus coquereli | reverse complement strand
GCACTCAGCCTTCCACATTCATCACTCAAAAGGCTACTTCCCCCTTGCTCTTAGACCTGCAATTCCAGTGGGCTGCCACCAGGGTGCCTTATTGCTATTACAGGGTGCCTTGTTGCTTGAGCAGCCAGGCTTCCTACATATATAGAGATTTGCAAGCTTTCTTTTTATTTCTTATGTATTGCTGTATATATATATTTTTTTTTAATGAGAAAGAGCTCTTCGAGAAACCAGTCTAACACAACCAGCATTGGTTAAACATTCGTGTTTAAAGAACAAGAGGAAAACATATGTAAATCCAAATGGTACCTCTGACTCGTTTTAGACTATTATTAATTACTGTGTAAGTTAACTTTAAGGATAAATGTAATTATTTCCAACATATTTTAAAAGGCTTTAAGTTATATACCATAGAATGAAATATGATTGAGTGAAACGGGATCCGGGAAGAGGTACCAGGTGTATCCTTCCCATCTCATGTAACACATTGCTGGATATCTTCGATATAAGAAGCACAAATCCAAATCCATGGTAGCTAAATCTCTGGATTATCCCTCCATTGCAATTTATATGACAGAATCACCTTTCAGAGGTTTGTACAAAGAATCCCCCTTCTTCCTCATCCTCTGTTCCTATTAATTCCTATGACAATTTATTTTCCTTCTATGGCCTCTTTTATAGAGTACCAAAAAAAATTCGACAAGAATTAAAATGTCAATTCACACACACAAATAGTCCCCCCCACCAAAAAAAAAGCTAAAGAAATTCTGAAAGTAGAACTGAGAACAACTGGGTTGGGTAAAGGACAGGTCCCCACTGCCTACTAAATTAAACCCAAGCACCTTCTGCTGGCTCGTAAGGTCATTCTTGTGATCCCAACTTTCCTTCCCAGGGTTATTGTCAACCATTTCCCTGCACGAAATCTTCATGTCGGCCAAACTGAAACTACTCCCAATTTATGACACATAAGCTACTTCTCCTACCTCATGTATTTTCTCAAACTTTCCCTCCCTATAACGTTTTCTCACCTCATTCTGTATGCCACAGCCTCATCTCTGCACACCCAATCCCAACGGTTCAAGGCCTAGCTCAAATGCTACCTTCTCCATAAAGATTCCCTTTGGGATCGGCCATCAAATGAGCTTTCTCTCCCTTTCCTTTGAATCCAATTAACATTTAATTTGGGTCTGCCTTATAGCACTTTAGTCTGTATTTTACCCTGTCCCCCACAGTGGAATTTAAACTTCTTGGTGGCAGATCTGTGCCTTATTTAGCATCATGCTTCTCTATAGATCTCAAGACAATGCATTGCAAACACTGAGTGTCCAACCCTTTGCAGAAGCTGCTCTGTCCCCAGCTCCGGAGATGTAAGTGAGTTGCGGATGTCACTCAGATTGGAAGTAGTATTTGCAATTCAATGTGAGCTCTTCAGAAAATAGCTCTTATTAGGCAAGGATTTTTGTGAATCATTAACAGGCAGCAGCGGTACTGGGGATTAATTTTAATAATATTTCTGTTATAAAATGCAAAGGCTATCTTAACTAAAACATGTATATCCCAGACAAGTGCACCTGTTGATGATCACAATGACCACGCTGAATTTTAAGACTCCTCCCTTAGTTTAAAAGCGATGTAAAGCCTTGCCGCCTCCACGCGTGGTCCAGAGACCATCAGCATGGGTCAGCCTGGGAGCTTATGACAAATGTAGAATCACAGGCCACCCTCCGGACCTATTGAGTCAGACCTGCATTTTAACAAAGACACACAATCACAGTTTAGAAGCTCCGGTTTAAATATTTAAATGGACATTTATTAAATTTTTAATGTTCATTTTTTGGACATATATTTATGTCCAAATATATTATGCCCATATATTTATTGAGTAGATATGTCATAAAAGCCTGTTCAGTATATTTAGTACAATTTAAAGTCAAGAAGTTAATTGTACATAATATAAAAAAAATCAAAAGAAATCAAAATACCATTTCAAAGCACCGTTTCTTACATTTTAGACTTCCAATAAGCAACCCAGGGACAGCGTTAAGGAATAGGGAGCACCAACTTTATAGTTGTTCTTGAAATTTCTCTTTGCATGAAAGACATGAAAAAACACTAAATACCAACATGACAGGATTGGAATGAAGAGGCTGTTTCCCAGGTGGGGCTCAAGAAATACAAATTGTTTGATTCGCATCTTCAAGGAGAAGCAGAGCTTCCCTCTCACCTCTAAGGAGAGACCCAGAAGACCCCCGAGAAGAGTAGAAAATATGGTCTCCCTGCCATGCTGACACCCTTAATTATGGCTTTTGAGCTTTTGATGTTCTGACACATAAATAGCTAAAAATTTGCTTTTTCATTTTGTGCACTTGCAAGTTGGAAATGTCATCAAGTTTCATCAAGATTGAAATGGGGTCCAATTTGCTAAAAATGCCTCATGCATAAGGAAGTTTTGTGCTCTCTTCCACATGGGAGTCAGCCTGCACAATGCATTATGCACCTCGTGCTGGAAGGATCTCGACATGCCAGTCAAATCGGAGGGAGCAGTCACGCTCCAGGGTCTTTGCACTTTCTGGGGGAGGGGGCCCCTTAGCCCTCAGATATTCAATTCCCAAATAAAACTGTTCTATGTACTCACTATAAAAGTACTGATGTCTAAACTACACACCTACAGCTTCTCCCTGCTCATTATTTCTGAATCACGGATGGTTATTCGGCCTTAGTATGCCCCCAACACAAAGAAAGGCAGACTAATGGTGAAAAATAATTGCTATTTTATATCCCTTTTGCTTTTAGCAAAGTATAAAACCAACAACTTTTTTCTTTAACAATAAGAAAGCAAAGTGAACTAGTCAATGGAAAGACTTACATTTGTATAATTTCGCCCTATCTTTTGAAATGGGGGTTACATTTCCCTCGATTCTGTCAGGATACTATAGAAGGAGAAAAAAAAAAAAAATCTCTCCTTGAATAAGATTCTGCACCTAATAGTGAACCTTGAAAAGTGCTTGAGTTACTTTCTGGGTGGATGTGTTTTTAATTTCCTTTCCCCATGTTGATTCTTTTTTTCCCTACTGCTCTTCCCCCTGAATTTACACATAATAACTATTTTAAATAGTCACAGAATAGTACAGGCTACTGAGAACCTACATCGGAAGGGGTCTTGCCGTCCAGCTCATATTGAAGGGAACAGGATCCTAAAATTTGTCAGATTATTTCCCCGTGGGGGATCCACATCTGAAAAATGAAAGCCTGGAAATCAGTGATCCTCCAACTTTCCAGCCCACCCACACAGGAAGACACGCAGCCAAGGCCTTGGCATCCAGCTTGCAAGGACTGCCACAAAAGCACGATTTCTTGTGTCCTAAAAATTTATAATAGTCTAGCATTTTATTCCTTAATGTAGCTGTTTGTTTTAAAGGTTTTAAAAATTGTTTTTAAGCTCCCTGCCACATAGCATAGCTGGCACTCTTTGAAGGTTCAACTTGGTTTCAAGTACATCTCGAGCCAGCTCCTCTGTCCTTGGGGGTTTCCACACTCTCCTCTCCGTGGTGAGAAGTAAGGATTTTGGCGATCATAATAGTTTTAAACTTTACATGTTACCCAGTGTTTTCACTTCTGTTAGCACCTTCAAATAGCCAACATTAATTGAATGTTTACTGCATGTCGGACAGTCTGAAATCCTTTGCATTCATTATCTCATTCAGTACTTAAATACTCTTGTTAGGCAGGAACTGGCAGCTCCATTTTACAGATGTGGAAACAGAGGCTTAGAGAAGTAAAGTAACTACTTCACATTATCACAGCCTAGAGAAACAGGTTTTTACTGATTACTACATTATACTGCCTATCCACGTTTGTTTTTCACAAATGTAAAAGTCCTGGAAGGATGTTCTTGGACTCTCACATTCAGAAGAAGAAACCAAGACTGCCAGCTTAACATCACACAATTAATAAACAGCAGAACAAATAATCCAAGATCATCTGACTCTAACGCCATTGGGTGTTTCCATTCTGCCACGGATCTTAGATCTTTTCCAATTCTACATTTCTAGAAACCCTTGATAGGACAAAAAAAAAAAGCTTAAATGAATCAATAGAACATGATGAAACTTAGAGACTTTATTTTCATGCAAATAGTCTCAGGATGAAGGGCAAGACATAAAGATTCAATGACCTTAATTGTAAAAGAATTAGAAATTCCATTAGTAACTATCACAATTTAATAACGCTCATTTTTTTGCAAGAATGGGTGATAGTTACAGGAAATTATAGCAACCTCTTAATTTCTAAGATGATTTTTTCAAGTGCATTTTCCTAGCTAAAGATTAGATGCCTTTTTTAGCTGCCAAAAACAAAGAGGTTGAGTAAGAATTTTTGCCAGTAAGAAGTTTCCTATCTTCAGAGCTGTCTAAATCAGGAGTGGGCTATCTTGTGCGGTAGTAAGTTTCCTGCTCCTAGGGGAATTCAAGTAGAAACTAGATGACAACTTGTCAAGGATGTAACAGAAGAGATTCACAATCTTTTAGGGTGATAGAATTTTTGAGAATCTAATAAAAGCCATGGACATTTTCACCATGAAAATATTATATAGATATGCAAAATTTTGCATACATTGGGATAGGAAGCTTTGCTTAAATAGAAAAGTCACTTAGGCTTGGGATGAACCCCATACTTCTAGGTGTAGGTAACAGTATGTCACTGGGAAGCATTCCTATAGCCTTTGTCCCTTCCCTCTCTCTCAACCTGGTTTCCAAATACACATGGAAATAGCGATTACAACCTGGCATATTTTGTTTGGCCAACGTGGTGGTTTACTTGGCATTATGTTTTTGTTAAATCCATGGATTTCATATAAAAATCCAGATTTTTGGCTTCTGTTGGAAAAAAATCAGAGACTCAGGTAACTGTGGACCTACACTCTGGCATGGTACCATTTTGCGGAAGCTGAATGGAAGCCACTGCTTTCGATGAGGGATGCCAATTTGCCACCGTCCACACCACTCAAGTACCACCCTTGGCCTACTTTACTCATTTATGTCACCTATTCATTGCACATTTGAGTTTGTAACTCCTGCAATAGAAAAATAGGTTTTGGTGAAAAGTTTTCCAAATTGACTGCCAAGGGGGCTGGTATGCTTCCCTTTAAGCACACCATTCTTCTCAATAGAGAGACATGACACACAAGCGAGGGGAAAGGGGAGAGGTTAGGCCAAGTCTAACAGCAGAGCAGAGGAATCTGTGCCTTTTGCAATCAAAGCCCAAGGAAAAACCAAATACACCTGTTAACGTTCATTCACTCTGTATGCCCATTTTCTCCTGATGAACTACAAAGAGAGACCAGTTAGTATGCATTTAGAAGACCAGGGATGAGACACGATCATTTGAAGAAGGAGGTGACTCTCCTAGACCATTGACTGTGAGCTTGAACTTGGGGCTGTTTGTATAAGTACAGAGATGGACTCTCCCTTCTTAGCCCAATTCACCTTTAGAATAGATATCACCTTCCTTCTGCCCCCACCGCCGCCTCGCCCCCTGGCACCCAGCTCATTGGCGAAAGAGGAATAAAATCTGAGAAAGAGAAAGGGGCCTGAAAAAAATCCCAGAAGTGTCTAGAAAAATTATTACAGGTGGCCTTTAAATTTGATAGAATTCATACTTTCAATTAAAACAGTTTTTGGATGCCAGACCCGAGTATTTTTACTATCAGCTGATGAATGAATATTTCCAACAGTGTCAAAATGGCTTTGTTACATTTCATCTAGATAGTAGTTTATGGGCATTTGTTTGAAACTTGTATTATTATTGTTAAAAAGAGGAGAAAAAGATTAAGTTGTTGATTCAGTAACAGAAATTGTAGATCTTATAAACTTAATTCAGAAACGACAGATATGAAATCACTAAACATCCTGAAAATAGCAAGCATTTCTCATCAATCGAATGCTCACTGGGCTTTAGCTGTATGTTAACTATGAAAGAAAAGACCTAAGTCAAGAACATATAGGAAGTGTTGAAAATATATCAAAGACAGAAACCAGTGCATATAATTAGGGAATTGATCATTTATTTCCAATATGCTAGTATTGGAACTCTGCCAAATCTTTACAACTTGTGTTATAAAACTTCATAACTTGTAAGCATTGTCCAACATTCCCACTTTCCACATTTTGTCTATGTTTTCAAAAATGTATTATAATATATATGAAGTCAGGGGATTATAATTTTAGTTTCGTTATTAATTGATTTTTCAGCTTTTTCAAGCCACATAACCTTTTCTGGTCTGTTTCTTCATGAGTTAAATGAGGAATTCTATCATCCCAAGGATGCTGGAAGGACAAAATGCAACCATGGATATAAATATGCTTGCAAAAGGTAAAATGCTTTCCAGATGTAAGATATATTTTTAATACATGAGCATGTTGTATTGATAATGCTTTTCATCTCATATAAAAACATAACTCACAAACAAGGAAGTTACATTTTTTTCTCAAAGACACTCTGAAAGAATCAACTTTATCTGACTTTATAATTTATACAATTAATGCAATTGGGATGGCCTCATCTAGCATCGACATAGACCTGTCTGCAGGCCGGGCGCGGTGGCTCAGGCCTGTAATCCCAGCACTCAGGGAGGCCGAGGCGGGAGGATCGCTTGAGCTCCGGAGTTCAAGACCGGCCTGAGCAAGAGTGAGAAATATTTTCTACAAAAGATAGAAAAATTAGCCGGGCATGGTGGCGTGCACCTCTAGTCCCAGCTACTCAGGAGCTGAGGCAGGAGGATTGCTTGAGCCAGGAGTTTGAGATAGCTGTGAGCTATGATGACACCACTGCACTCTACCTGGGACCACAGAGCAAGACCCTGTCTCAAAAAAACAAAGCAAACAGAAAACTATATGCAACACATCAAGGAAAATTGTGAATATAATAGCATATCTCCTATAATGTAATTCTCTTAAGTTCTTAAGTTCCTAATATTTTCCCAGGCAAAATGATCAATGTGAAATTTAGAAAGTAAGTGATTATAAATACTTAAATATTCATTTACTTATTCCATCCTGCCACTTGTTATTATAACATTTATAGCTTCAACTATCAGACCCATCTTATTTATAACAACATCGAATAGCACCACTCATTTATCTATTTAAGAAAGGCAATTTGGAGGGGGGGTAGCTGCAGTGATGGCAATTTGTCATTAACAGTAGTTCTAATTAAATAGCTTCATCTACACATTACTGCACCATCTTGTGCATTTTCCCTGTCTGAGACTAAATATCTTCTAAACCATAATAATCCACCAGATCAAAAATTCAGCTGCTTATGAAAGTGAGAAAATAGTGATTTACATGTTACACTTTAAAAGCTTCATCAAAGCTGTAATAATTTTGTTGGATAAACAATGTGATTCTTGAGATTAATAAGAATTTCTAAATATGAACAATATGTACCCTGAGGAGAATATTATCTAACAAGGAACTGATAAATTATGTTGGGCAAATAATCTGCATACTAAAATGTGTGTAATGGAGACAGGAAATTAAATATTGAAATGTGTAAATAATACACAGTTTAGTGTATTCGATTTTTTTTTCCCCTTAGTTGGGTTAAATTACAGCTTCAAAATAATAAATGTCCCAGTGTATGTCCTTGTCATTCATACAAGAGAAGAGAATAAATTGACATGTGTCTCAGATCCATAGTCATGCCGGGTAGGAAATTGGACATTCTTTGATGAGCTCCATTTGGAAGAGATACTCGAAGAATGGAGGAAAATATCTATGGAATTTATCTAGACTTCCAAAAACTACATTTGGGGCTTTTTTTTTTTTCTCAAGTGAATACTCGCCTTTGAAAACTGAAATAAAATGCTGCTGGTTTGAAAGACTATGATGATATGGCCCCCAATGCAATACTGCCAAGACTAAATTAATCCGAATGTTTATATAAGGCCTGGACTCTATAGCAGAGCCCTGGCTGGAAAATTTCCTCAAAAGGCCATTTCACCACCCATTCTTGGTAGGCCATTCAGGAAGACGTCACCAAAGCCAAGTGCGTGGGTGGAAAAAACCATCAGACACTATTTTTTTCTTCAGAACCGTTATTTCTGGGAGGGGAGAAGCTGAAAGGTTCACGGTGTCACAGGGAATTATGCAAGTCCAGAGAGGGGCACAAGGGACGGTGGGGGGCAGCAAAAACTTTCCCAAAAATTGGGTTGTGAAAGAATAATACATGTTAAATGAGGGCATTCCAAGCAGAGGCCACAACATAAGCAAGAAGTTGGAGGAATGAGACATATTTGCCAAAACTTAAAGAGAGAATGTTTAGAAACAAGACTGCAGGAGAAATCAAGGCAGCTAAGAATGAGCTTGAAGAAGATATTAATAATATTGGCAAAATGTATAATTGACAAACAACTGGTATCCAGAATATATAAAGAACACCTATAAATCAATAAAAAGACAAACCAGTTGAAAAAAATAGGTTAAAATTTTAGACAAATAATTTCCCAAACTCAAAGCCTAAATGACCACAAAAACATTTAAAAACATGTTTAGCTTTGGTAGGAATCATAAAAATGGAAATCAAAACACAAAGAGGTATCATTTTAAACTTATCAGATATAAAAATCTGACAATACTGATTGTAAAGAAAATATGAAGCAACCAGAACTTTCATATACTATTCATGAGAGAGTAAATTGGTATACTCACTCTAAAGAAATATTTGGCAATAGTCAATAAAAGTTTAAGATACCAATACCCTTTGATCCAACAATTTCCTTCCTTGTAATAGACCTTAGAAATAAGTATAACATATCTATGCATATATACATGTGCAAAAATCTTTATAGTAGTAATGTTTATATTTGAAAAAATATATACATAAATAACTTATATGTCTAACAACAGGAAATAACACAAAAAGCAGAGTATATTCATACAATGAATTATGAAATTGTATTAGAAACAAACTAGAGCCATACATATCAAAGATGAATCTCCTAAATTTAATATTGAGTAATAAAGAGAAAACAAGTTGCAGAAAGATATAAACCTTATCACATTAGTCATATAAGGTCTTAAAACATGCAGTGTAATAATCTATATTGCTTGGAGACACACACAGATGTAGTAAAATGTAAAGAAAAACATGGGAAATGGGAATAATAATTGGCACACGTAAGAGAAGGTTTTTTTTTTTTTTACTAGAAAGGGGCAAAACTCCTGGGAGTTTGTGCTTATTCTGGTTATATTTTCTTTCTTAAGCAAAGTGGCAGGGACATGAGAATTCGTCATGCTATCCTTTAGACCTCTTTGTATGTTCAAAACACTCCAGGTAAAACTTTAGAAATAAAAAGGGAAAGCTCACTCAAACAACAGTAAGGAGAAGGGAGCAGGATTGGGTGGGGAGGGAGAGAGGTCAGGGGTAGAGAGACCACTTTCAATTTGTAGGGATTCCTGCTGCTGATGAAGTGATGCACAAACCCTGCGCTTTCAAGAAGGATCAGACAAGAGGTTGACTTTACTTGGACCCAAAGCTCAAAATTGACTCTGTGATAATCCTATACCTCCCCCCAAAAAATCCACGAGTGGATAAGTTTGGCAAAAGGGGCACAAATTTAAAGCTGGAGGACACAGTTGACTCCATTCTAATTCAAAAGTAATACCAAGTTCCCTGAGGAGGGAGGGAAAAAGCTAATTTAACCTCTCAACCCCCTTGCTCCATATTTATTAGGTGGTGATAATAACAGAGAGAATGTTGTAAGGATTAATAAATTCATTTCTCAAGTTTTGTAGATAAAAATGTGCTCCATAAGTGCTTTATTTTAAGAACTATGAAATGGTTTGTTTATTCCAGTATCCCATTCAGCCATTCCTCAAACCTTATCTCCCAGCTCTGGGCTCTGAGATGAATATGGGGTCTTTTAAATGATTGCGAGTAACCTTTGAGGATTATGCGTTTTAAGCGCTGGTTCACAATGACTATGTGGCCAGATAGATGTCACATAGGAGAAAGTCAAAAATATAATCCCTAAGAGGTTAATGACACAGACTGTATTTGGAGTTTCAATTTGCTGCAATAATTCTGAGCACTTTAGGATAAGTGACTTTGGCCTTAGCACCCAATGTCTGCCGATACAAAGACATCCTGATTTGGGGTCTGTTAGGAATAAAGGGTTTTTGGCTGAGAGGCAGCAAATCAAGTTATACTATTCAGTGGAAATATACAGACTATATTCTTTATAAGGATAGTTAAGGAAGTTTCTTTGAGTAGTTCTCCTGGTAGCAGATAATGGTTTATCCTCATTCATCTACACTTCCTTGCCTTGCCTCCTTTTAGAAACAGAGACCACACTCAGAATAAGGCTGTTCTGCTTTCTAGAAGCAGCAGAACCCATGGCCTAGAAAAAAAGCCATGAGTACCATCTGGGATGCACAGCTTCTTCTGACCTTGGCTTTGTTATTTCCCTACTTTAACAGTAGTTCTGGCCATGTTGTGAAAACTCCAACTTCATTCATTCATCCCCAAATTACGTATCAGAGGCACAGCTTTTCACAATTCTCTTTTACCAGCTCTGTTAAAACCAGTGTTTGGCATCGCATCCTACATTCATGTTGTGAGTCGGCATTTCTCAGATTACGCTCTGAGGAGCTAGGAGGTGATCTGAGAGAGGAGGAAAAACAAGTGCTATGACCCATTAGCCACACCACCACGTCTTCTTCCAGGAAAATCACAGGTCATATTGGTATTTTCAATTCAGAAAATTTCACGAGCTGGTTTTACTTTGTTCAGTCCAGTGTTTCTCAAAGTCATCAGACCACAGACATCTCTCAACATCTCCTAGGATTACACAGAACAGGGTCTGGTCAACACCGTTCTGGACATTTATCCCGTGACCTCATTACTGGAATGAGGAGCCACATGGACAGTAACAACTCATTGCTGTTAATTAACTAAGGGTTCCCGTAGGCAGCTTCTGAGATGGCCCCCTAGGGTCCCACCTCCTGGTATTTATGACCTTGTGTGGTCTCCTCCCTTTGAGCATGGACAGGACTTGTGACCTACTTCTAACCAAAAGGTGATAATAGGATGTCACTGCCAGCAATAGTTATAGATGTGACTTTTGTCTTGTTAGCAGACTGTCTCTTTCTCTAGCTTAGATGGAACAAGCTGCCATATAGAAGAAGCCCGCCTGACAAGGTACTAGTAGTTACTTCCATCCAATGGCTGGCAGGAAACTGAGGCTCTCAGTTCGACAACCCCCAAGGAACTAAATCCTGCCAATAACCATGTGAGCTTAGAAGTAGATCCTTCCTCCGTAGAACCTTCAGAGGAGACCTTATCCTCTGTCCAACGACCTGATTACAGCCTTGCAAGAGACCCTGAAACAGACAACCCAGCTCAGTTGCACCTGGGCCCCTCACCATAGAAACTATAAGATAATAAACGTGCGTTACATTAAGCCTTTAAGTTTGTGGTTATTTGTTATGCAGCAATAGATAACTAATGCAATTACTTAATTAATTATTGATTAATAACCTTATACGTGTCAGTGATATGCACTGGGATGCAATGATAAGTAAAATTAGTTACTTTCTCTGACCCCACAGGACTTCTAGTGTAGTGGGGAAGATGAACACTCCTGTAACATCATGATAATATTATAGTCAACACTTATTTAGCACTTATCATGTGGTAGACACTAAATAGTCTAAGCATTTTCTGTATATTTTCTTATTTGATTCTCACAACAACTCCTAAGAACTATCGTTGTCTATATTTTATAGTTGAGGAAACTGAAACCAAGAGAAATTGAGTGATTGCCCAACATCCCATTCCTGGTAACTGGCAGATCTGGGTGTTCAACTCGCCTCTTAACCATGATGCTAAAATCACACTAACAAATGTGGACACTGTGATGAGTCCCAGAAAGAAAAGTATGTGGTCCTAAGAGATTCTTTTATAGGGGATTTAACCCAGCCAGGGAGTCAGGGACACTAAAGCCGAACTATGATATGTAAGTAAGAGTCTAGTAGAAACAGGCACTCCAAGCTGTGAGAATAGCAAGCACCAAGGCCCTGTGGCAGGAAGGAACGATTTAGGACAGATGGGATGAAATAAGGCAATAGGGGCAGGGCTGAGACACTGGGGAGAGATTAGCGAGATCAGAGTCAGACAGTGCAGAGAATTGCAGACCATATTAAGGAGTTTCGTCTTTATCTTAAGAGTCACAGAATGGAAAGCCATAGAGGGGATGGGGGAGTGTGAGGCTCACCTAATTATATTTGCATTTTGAGAATATCTGCTCTGGATTCTGGAGTAGAACAGACTGAAAGGAGTCAGGAGTAGATGTCTGAGGCTATTAGATGAGTTCAGGCAAGAGATAATGGTGGCGGCCTAAACAAAGGAGGTGGTGAGACGAGGAGCAGCTGGCACGATCAAGAGCTATTTTGGAGATGAAAACAGAGATTGGGTAAGGGAGGGAAGAGGAAGAGATCAAGGGTAACTCGTAGTTTTTAGCCAGGCACTACTTGAATTGTATGTAGTTCGCACCGATTGCAGGCTGATGGTTACATGACTTCCAAAGTCAAAGGCAGCGCCTCAGGAAAGTTGGCCCCCAGAGTCAGCTTTGTGGTTTCCCCATATATCACAACATAAAACAGGAAACTTACTACAGAAGGTTAGGGGTTGCAAAACATCCCCCAAAGGCACCTAAGGGCTTTGACTGAGGACTTCAATCACCCATTTAAAAATCTAATGGCTTTGGTTTTCGAAAACAGATTTTTTTAATGAACGGGCCAATATGGTTTTGCTCCAGGCATCATTTCAGGCACTCTCTTCAGAAGCATTTCTGAGTCTCAGTTTGCATCTCCAAACTAAAGAACCAAAGAGATCTGCTCACTCCACCCTGACACATGGGATGCATGGAATTTCACAGTCCCAGCTCCTTCCTTCCTTCCATAGCTGCCCAGGGGCTCCTCCGTGCATCATACCCCAAACCCTGCCCCTGCATCCAGTTGGCAGGACTTTCCTAATTGTCACCCAAAAAGGAGCCCAGTGTGTATCTTGTTAAATAAGAAATTAACTTAAAGGCAGTTTCTTTCACTCAGAAGATGGTTTTGGCACCAGTCTAAAGCAGAGCAAGTTATCTAGTCATCTACAAACAACCGGGCTGTCTTTTTTCTTGACACAAAAGATCTACAATCCAAGTCGATGGCAAGCTAAGGTAGCACAATCTCAGGGCCTTAACAGCTGGTCCAGATCATTTCTCCAGCTCCTGTTTAGTTTTTCGAGCCTCAATTTCCTTATCTACAAAATGGGCATAATAATAGTTACCCACAAAGTTGCTATGAGAATTAAGGGAAGTGATCCATTAAAGATGTTTGCCACGTTGCCTGACAAGTGCTCTCTGTAAGTGTTCATTATCATGATTATGCCCTGTCTGGTGCCATTCAGATCAAGGGCAGAGAAAAGACAGCCTTTAGCTATTGAAGCTTCACATCGTAGAGAAAGAGACAAAGGTTTGTAGCAAGTAGGATCAGTATGCCTCGGACCACTCACCTCCCTTCCTCCTCCCTCTGTCCTCACTGCCCCATCCCAGGACAGCCCCTCAGGGACCCCTGGCACCAATCTGCAGAAGAAAATTTGAAGAACATTGATCTGATGGAAAAAACACTAGACAACGCATACTAGACCTTCCTGGGAGAACTTTATCAAGCAAATCACTCAACTTGTCTGCCTCAGGTTTTCCTTCCACAAATGAAAGGAGTCACAGGCACATCTACACACAAAAACACATCTGCATTTAGGACAGGATAAGATAAGATGCTAAATGAACAGGTAATTAAAAAACAAAAGCGATTCATCCAGTGTCTATTACACGCGGACTATGAGCTCAGCGATGTGATGAGTGCGGAACAGAATACAGAATGAGTTTGTGCAGGGCCCCAGCTTGGGTGGGATAAAGAATAGCAGTTTTGAAACTAAATAGTACAAAGCAGGATATAATAAAATGACAGATGATGCAGTAGAGAGGATCATGTTAGTGATTTTAGAGCAACGAGACAACACTGGGAGGAAAGCTTTAGAAAGAACAGAGGGCAGGAGCTGGGTCAGGAAAGATGATGAAACGGAATGTAGAAGCTGTTCCAGGTGAAAAACAACCCAACCGACCACCCAAAGATGGGAATGAGTAAGGTGTGTATGGAGGAAACTGAAGTGTCTATCATGCATATTAAAAGTGTACGTATACCTTTAAAGGAGCATAATCATGGAAAATCTCCTCTAACTCCACCCTCATTTCATCACTTACTTTCAGAGCAGTTATCACTTTGCATAGGGGCAAATTGAGACCAGAGAAGTTCATTTCCAAACCAAAGTCAACCAGCACAGTGCAGACCTAGATCCTAGATCTTCACTTTCGTATTCCTGGACTCCTCTCAGATATTATCATCTCAGGCTCAGTGAGGAGGAAGTAGAAAACTCTAATCTCTTTTACTTCATCCATAAACTGAAAGAAGGCAGACAGGGGCTCCAAATGTAGGCAAGTGGAGTTCAGCTGAAGATTTGAGACTGCCATTCCCCCCCGAGAGCCCCGCGTGTGCGCTGTCATCAGCTATCTCTGAGTTGACTTCTCTCTAGTTTAAGAAGAATACAGTTGAGAGTGATGAAGGCTGCCCAGGCATCTACTATGAGCTTGTCCTGAGTGTCTGGTTTCTGAAGGCATCACCACGTATCTGCATGTCACCCCCAGTTCATGACGTTGCCAGACTTGCTCATTAGGCTGTATGTCTATGTCAGCATTCTTTGATATTGGAAGCGGTTCCTTTCAAGATGCCTTATCAACACATTTGGAAGGTAGTTGCCCAAGGTGACTGTGAGTAGGATTTTATGAAATCGGTGAATGACAGGAAGCCAATCCCTATCGATACAGTTTTACTTCAAATTAGCCATGTGCCACAAAGTTGACAGAAGCTGTTCTGGATTCAGCAGGCAGAGGTGCCCAGATGGTACCCAGTCTCAGGCCAGAGCCTGCAAACCACATGCATCCCACCAGCCTAAAACCATTGTGGGCTTGTTTCAACTGAAAGGTCCGTGGCTGAGCTGAGATCCGGGAAATACAAATGCATTAGTGTGAAGGGCGGCTGCGACCTATGCCTGAGGGCTTCACGCACACAATCATTTAGGATCCTCATCTCCCAAGTGCCTTGAAATGGTTGGAAATTATGCAGACTGTGCCATGTTGCAGCCTAATCAAAAATAGACTTGTGCATTTTTCCCCCTTAGGTCACGTGTTAGGTCACCCAACACAAAGTACAATGTGCTAAGCCATCCAAAGTGTCGATTCACCCCATTTGTATGTGGTCTATGATGGATGGATGAGCAGAGATTAAACGAGACCCCTTTCTCAGAGGCTAACATAAGTTACAGTCCCACTCACATGTCAAGCCTAAGTATAATATTAACATATACATTGATCCTGCATTTTTAGAAGGGGGGAAAAAGATTTCTAATAATATGCTACTGCATACAAAATTTATCTAAGTAAATAATTATTTTTAAGCCTAAGATTTAGGTAGCTTTCGTATTCCACATTATACTAATGTTTGACAATTACTAAGTGTGGGTATCAGCCAGTGGTTTTTTTTTTTTAAGTTTAATTTAAAGCAATTTGACATGGAAAGGTTATTACTTTAGTTGCCAATAAAAGCTGTACTTTTAACATAAGTGTACAGTAGGCCCTAGGGTATGTGACTATTATCTTTTCTGCAATTATGTGGTGTTCTACATAAATGTTAAAAAAAAAACTTAGAAATATCAAAAGTACTAACTTAGATACAATATGAAAGTTGAACAGAGAACGGAAAACCTATTATTTTAGACACAACATGGGTTGAGGTTTCCTCCTAGAGGTTATACTGGGAACGACACCAGCTGGCTTTGAATAAATTAATTCAAACCGTATCTTAAAAACACACACTTAGCAACCAGAATATCGATTTTATGAACATTCTGTCTTGAGATGCAGTTGTTCAATTTCACAAGCTAAATGCCATTAACAGTAAGAGCAAGTCTCTGAACCAATTAACCCATTTTCTGGAGTTGCTGTGCTACCAAAATAAAAAGAACATTTCTCAGATGGTATTTGCCATCCTAAGATTTCATATGTATCCGGAGAAAAGAAAATAATTTATTACCAGCTAATTGAGTAATCTAAACTTTTTTCTCTTTCCTTGATCTTTTAGGGAGATTGGACTTTAACAAAACAAAATATTTTGTTCTTAAAACGAAAGAAAGCAGCGCTATCCCAGCTCACCGCCCTTCACCCTTTTGTATTTATCTCCTGGGTGTTCATATTTAACTAATGGGGGAAAGTCAAGGAAAAGAGGGTAGGAAAGAATTTAATCAATAGCTACTGCCAATTTTTCATTATTATGGGATACTCCCTTCCTATAATAGGAAATCACTCAAGAAAAGTAAGGCCAGCAGAATGGGGACACTTACCCAGCCATCTGCTTAATAGGAGCATTTAATCCATCAAAGGAGAGAGTCGGCGCTGGAGAGAGCAGAGTCCCATGCTCTGCCTAGAAAGATTGACCCATGGGAGTCAAACTCGCTCCTGGACAGATAGTTTTTTTTTATCCTGCATAAATTATAATAATTATTATTAAAAAGAATAACATTACATTTTGTGAAAGCATCCAAAAAATGGCCCTGACCCAAACACCTTAAAAGCATCACCTTATTTTTCCTCGAAATAACCCAAAGAGGTACGTGCTGCTCTCACTGGCATTTTCCATGTGAACAAGCACAAGCTATCCCTGACAGTGGTGGTCGTGCTGGGAGTCCGGCCCCCACGTATCTGCCTACAAAACACCCCACAGTGTGCCGGTGAAGCAGTTAGCAGCACAGGCTTTCTGAGTTTGAATCCTAACTTCATTATTTCCAAATTGGATAACCTGAGCTAATTTACTTCTGCTCTGTTTGACTCAGTTTCCTTGTGCATAAATTAGCAAGAATAATTGTACGTATACAGATGCTGTCAAGATTGTATGTGCTGATGCATATTGGGCATTAGAGCCCAGCACGCAGTGTACGTTCCTTAATAAATGTTAATTAGGATGCCATTTTTGCTTTTCAGCACATACTTATTAGCTTCCTTTAGTAAAGAAAATCTTCCATTCTTGTCTGGGCATTTGGAGGGACCCTCAAGTAAATGAGTCTTCTGGGACAAAGTTAGAATATAACAAATACAGACAGGATATGTTTTCAAAGCAGCCTCAACAGCAAGCAGTTTGGTTTTTTTTCTAGCATCCTCTTTTATTGCCCCAGTTTAGATCAGAGGAAATACCATTTTAAATTGAGCAAATTCTATTTTGACTTTTTGTCAGTGACCTTGAGCAGATCCTGGTCTGCTGATCATTTTGCTGAGGCATAAACATGCATCTCATCAGAAATGTTGTCAGTGAAAACAAGGCACTCACTGATGAATGTGCCTAGTCACCTGCGCGGTACCCATCTTGCGCAGTTCATTGTTATCAACATAACTCTCATCTGAGATCTGAAGGGATCGCTTATATTTTCTTAGCATCTCTACTTCATTGAATAGAGAGAATCATATGCAATGGAGATGCTTAAAAGTTTTTGAATGCAAGGGACTACCGTGATTCCTTAGAATTATTTAAGTACGATCACATGAATTATCCCTTTGATATTCACAGCAAAACTCTTACAGAGACATCATCACACGCAGTTTCAAAAAAGAGGAAACTGAGGCCCAGTAACTGAACCACCATAGCCCAACTGCATCAAATACATATCACAGCTACTGCCTCACCTTCTCTACAAAGTATCCCAAATTTAACGGAGAAGGACTTACCCAACTCATGCATGAGGCTTTCTCTCATTTTGGCTTTGCCTATACGCCTTGCCTTCCACCCCTAGTTACTTTCTCATTTCCATTATGGATGCATTGTGGTGAATGTCTTTTATTTTTACATTCCTCTCCCTTCTTGTAATATCATCATGGTTTTCCTTTGAAACTACCCCTAATCCGTTCTCAGTCCATGTGACTTACTTACCAGTAGGAATAATCCAGTTCCAACTCCAAGGTTGGGCATAGGTACCAAGTTTGATCAATCAAAACGCATATATATCCTGACCAAAGAGACCAGTTCAGAAATTAGCACACAACCTAAGTCTATTGATGGACGTCTGTTGGAAACATTAGAAAAGAGAAGCTGTCCTTATCCTAAGGTTGCTTAAATTCTAGACTGCAAGCCTAGAGCATTTGGAGACCCGAAGTGAAGAGAACCTACCCATAAATAAAACCACCGCAGAGGAAAACAGACCCAAACTGTGGAAAGAAGGCAAATTTATATATCACCATTTAGGCCCTGGATTCAGCCATGCCTGAAGCAACGCTATTTGCTAGACCTTTTAGCAATGTGAGCCAATAAAGCTCTGTTTCAATTTACACATAGTGGGTTCACTTTCTGATATATGCCGCTCTCTCTAATACACTCATCCACAAATCCTTTGTTTATAAACGTACTGCCTCGGTGTGTGTCTGCTGCAGACAGTGAAGTTGTGGAAAACTGGAAGTGCCCATGGTTCTCTTTTGATCATTCTTGGCACATTTCTCCGAGTCCATAGGCAATTTGGATGATAAATATCAAAGATAATGCCTTCCCCAGCCCACTCCATTTCTTAAATAGGAAAGCTGCCTTTCTCTTCTCTCCTGTTTTCTACTGAGTGAGAAAATAACTCCGGTGTCATCTCTGCTAATGAGAACATGCTTGGCTATCCCCCTTGGATATCAGTCGGCTCCATGTGGAAGGAATCCACAAACTGATTGAGTCAATAGAGCTGCTTTGTTTCAAATGTGGGGTCTCTTTATGCACACGTGCGCAGACAAAGTGAAAGGTCTTATGCTGAGACCCCCAGGGTGGCAAGAACATGTCTTCAAAGAGCATGGCACTGGCTGCTTCTCTTAAAACATACATTTGTATCTACTGGGAAACTTTTTAAGTTCATTTTATGTCAAATTAAATAAGTAAATGTTTGCAGATAAGATTCTGGGCTGAGACTTGGTCAACACAGAAGGCAATTTATGGCCCAAAGGTACAAAGCCAGGGTCAGAGCCTGCGAAGTTAGGCTTGGCAAACAAGAGACTATGCTTTACCATATCATAATCACCATAAGAACCGATTATATGGAAAGATTTCCCAAACAAGGACATGTGAAAGAATTCAAGAACAAATTTATCCCAGGACTCGGGGACCTGAATTTATAGAATGTGAAAAAGCCAATCTAGAAGGGACAGAAAATCTCATTAGGCCCAGAAGAACTCCCTACCAAAATCCATTTCAGGTTGGAAGTCTAGGGCTCTTGTTCTAGCATCTGACCCAGAGAGGACTGAATATGGTGAAAGAAACCAGGGCAGGGTACCCAATAAGCTTTATCAGACAAGCCTATAGGTAACAAGACTTCAACTATGCCAGGATGAGATTCTGGGAAGGACAAGCTCAGATGTCTGTATTATTTTCTTTCACTTTAGTTCCTGAGTAATACATCCTTTTGAAAATACCCAAATTTGTCTTAGTTAAAATAAGAGAAAAGAATATTCACACTTGAGACGGAAGATAAAGAAATGCATGCACTGCACCTCACCTCCCCACCCCCAGGACAGGCACTAGTCCACAAAACAGAGCTTATCAAGTATCACTACAACTTTTGGAGATTCGAGAAGAGAGAGAAGACAAGTCTTAGTTCCTGAGCCAGTCTCAGGAGGGGATTTTGTCAGTACCAAAGATAAAACTTGCTTCCTTCAATGGTTTCCTTAGTAATAACAGACTGACCTTCTGTTGAAATGACCTGCCACGTCCAATAAGAATTACTTGGAAGGTTTTTGGAAATAATACAGCTACCATGATAAATGCTTACTTGAAAAAGGATGCTTTTTAAGTAACCCATAGTCAACTATTAGATGTCCGTAAGCAATCTAGATCTCTTAATATTGTTCTTTTCCTTAAAATATAAACAGAAGTCCTAGAGCCATAGGCTGTGATTGTTATTTCACTAGTTAATTGGCTTGTGATTTCTTAAGGGCTCTCTCACTTCACTACAGGAGAACTTGTCCAATGGCTCTACCTCTCACGTTAGTCCTCCCTGTATTTGGGGGAAACTAGATTGTAAAATTGATAGTAACTGCATTGTAGACTTTGAAAGAAGCTGACACTCTATCATTCTTTGTGCTTAAATTGAGTCCACTAACAATGACCATGATATTAGACTTGTTAAAATATTAACAAAATTAGGAAAAAAATATAAAATGTATTCACAAAATTTGGGAGAGGTAGGAGTTTGGGGTGAAGGGAGGAATGACTTTACTCAATATATCAGGAAAAGGTCCCCAAAAGTAAATTTAATGTAAACTCTGTAACAGAGAACTGGATCAAATAGGAAAACTAATCCAAATCAAAGCAGTTCCACTGACCACCCGCAAATGGAGGCCATGTAGCAAATGATGGATGTCTTGAAACTTGTAAGTGCTCAAGCCCTCCTGGACTGCCTCCCCAGTATTTGTCTCAATATTGTGACTGGCAACCAAATCATTAAGGAGATGATGGAAAAGGGGGAACCCCAAAAGAATTCTTGCATGGCTATCCAAGAAGTCAGCCCTTACCAATGAGAGGATATTAAGCAGGTAAACGATTAATATTAGCTATCTTTGCTGTCAAAAATTTTTTTTTGAATTAGGAAGTTTAGTGAAAACTTGATCATTTACTCTTAATATAGGTAAGTTCAGACCAGCACATAGTTGGAAAAGAAGTCCACTCCATGGTTGGATGTGAGAGACATCTGAAGCCATGCCACTTCCAAAGACGAACTCTTGACCTCCAGAAACAGTAACTAACCCTCTCCCACCCTCACTGACTCCTCCCCAGAACTTACCCACTCGCACCCAGTCTTGAGGGTAAGAAATCCTGTTTCCAAGCTCATGCTATTGCACCCATTGTATCCAGGAGGGATAAGTTTGTAACCCTTTTCTACAGATTTGTTCATTTAATCAATTTAATTTGTTGATTGACGCTGCTATGGAGTTCCATTTCCATCTTTAAATTGGGAATAATGTAGAATTGTTTGCAAATTAAATAAAATAAAATGATTCATATAACATGCCTGGAACACACCAAGTACTCAATAGATGTTGGCTCATCTTGTAGTTGCTGTTGTTTGTAAATAATAAGAAGTCAGTCTCATGGTTATGACCTGAGAATTTAGAAATATAGAATTAACAGGGAGGGAAAGCTCTGCAATGCAGGGAGGTACCTGGGTGAGCCACACAACACAAGACTAGGGCCCGTGGGAGGTGTGGACAGGCACAAAGGTAAGAAGCCTTGTACCCCTTTTCCATTACTCTACTTTTGAGCAAATTATCCTCTCCAATCCCAGTATATCCTCTGAGAAAGGGGAAAGGGAAATAATCTCTTCAAGTTTCATTAAATGGTCCACAGGCCACTTTTTTTTCCCTTCTAAGTAGAACCAGGCTGCATGATTTAAACGCTTCTAATGAAAGATTTTCTCAGCTCTGTTAATTAGTGTCAATTGCAATGGTGGTTTCTGTTTCAAATCCATTCTCATTTGCCACTTTACCCTTACATGATTCTAGAAAAGGCTGTAGCAGGCTAGAGGTAACCCCTAATAAATAATCTCCAGGCAGAATGGTTTGGATGAGTTCCTAAGGGCACCCCCACAGAGGTTTTTTTATTAATCTCATGCTGAAGAACAACACAAAAAAAGTGACAAACTGGCATGAAATGAGCAACCTGACGTGAAAGTGTCAAGGTGGAAGGGTGCGATGGGGAATAGAAATTCATTTGAAGTGCGTGTGCTGGTATATTTCATAGCCAATCTCAAGGTCTCTGGTGGGATTCCAGTTATGCCAGGATTATAAAAAATAGCTAATTCTAGAAAAGATAACTATGGAAATGTTACTCATCTCCACTCATCCATCCGTTCAACCCATATTTATGGAGCTCCTACTTGGGATGTAGCTTAGTTTCACTAGAAAGACAGACACCAAAATGAATCAGGCAAATACACATATGTAGATAGATAGATAGATATACCTACACATATATATCATGGTACCGTGTGATAAACACTAGAAGATTAAGTAAAGATGAGATGACAGCTCATAATAAGGGGCCCGATTTAGATCCAGGAAATGAAACCAAGGACACACATACGCTCATATCCAGCACCCAGGGGCTACATATCTGCTGTTCGTAGTTTAGGGTATTTACTTTTCATCCTTTTCTTTTGGTCATTTAAAAATACTCAAAAATGATGCCACGCACTCTCTCGTCACCTTTAGTCAATGTCAAGTCTTCCAGGTGTGGGTAGGTCTGTGTGTATCTGTTTTCTCAGTAACGTTGGGGGTTGTTCCTGAGGTCGATGCCAGAGTGGACCTGCCTTCATTTCTCTCAGTTTATCTGTCACTTTACAGATGTGTGGGTTCTTCCTCTCTATTTTAATCAGTGATGTAATGAATTTTTTTAATAGAAACCCCCTTTTTCACGATGGCTGTGTTTAGAGCACTGAGGCTTTTGGTGCATATGTTGGTCTGAAAGTTTGTGCCCGTGCATTCTGGACAGTAGCCAATGGATACGTCCTTTCCAACCACTCTTGAACAGTGAGGTGGGACAGTGGTCACATGCTCATGAGCCCACATATTCTAAAATGGCATGTAGAACTAAGCTGAAGGATATGAAGGAGTTGGCCAAAGACAGCTTTTGGCAAAGAAGGCAGCAAGAAGAGTGAGTCCCCACTGCCTTGAGGCAGATCTACCTTGATGCCTTCAACACCAAGAAACACTCAAAGAAATCCAGCAATCGTGGGAAAACAACTCATAATTTAAGGTTCCTGACCTTGTGTTTGCATGTTGGGCATAGCAAGATTTGGTGACTTTAAGTTGGAATGAGGCAGGACAAGACAACTTCAGCCCTTCCCTTAGTTGCTAGAAGTCATGGTTGTAGATGATATAGAAATCTGCCCATGAGAATGATTTTCCAGAGTTTTCAGCTTGAACAAGAAGAGAAGTGACCCGCAGCAGTTGCTGTAAAGACAGGGAGCCGACATGTAAACTTTAAGCTTCAGAGTAATAATATCCTTCCACAAGTGTTTATGTTACAGTCACATGTGGCCTCAGAATGAAAACCAAATGGCAAATGATACAATCCTTTCAAGACAACCAATTCTAGGAAATGATCGTGATCCTGGGCTCTTAAGTAAAAGTGAATGCTTTTGCTTCTAATAAGTCATGTGCCCCTGAGGAGTTCCATAGATCGACAAAAGTCCCGGGGGTCCTAGATTCACCAATACCCAAGGGCATGGCAATGACAATTATTTCAGCTCTCTTTACTCACACAGCCAGCCACTTTATGCATCAAGAGTTAGTAGCTAAACACACAGAACTTAGAGCCAGACTGCCTGGATTTGAATCCTAGCTCCATCACTTGCCAACCAATGTAATCTTGGGCAAATTATTTAATCTCTTACTTCAGTTTCCACATCTGAGGAATGGGGATGGTAACAGCACCTATCTCATAGGGCCATTAGGAAAATGGAATGAGTCACTTCAAAAATCAGAACATGGTGGACACATAGCAGTATCTGCCATTGAGAGGGGGATGGTAATCCTCCCTGGACCCCAAAGAGAGTCCTGCTTTACAGATAAGGCTCAGAGAAAACAAGAAAGCTGCCCAAGAACACACAGCTAAGTAAGAGGTAGAACTGGGGTTTGAACACGTTTGCATCACTCCACATTTTTTCCACTGAACATACTGTGTTCCCTCTAAGCACTGGCAGATGGGTGTGTGTGATGGCAAGAAACCAGACACCAAGATGGCTTGAAGACCCACTTTCCCAAGGAAACAAAAGGCTGAAAACTTACCAGCAATGATTCCTTCCCAAACCACCTTCCTGCCACCCTGTAGTGCAGCTCCTGCTTAGCCTTCAAGTCTTAGTTTAAATGTCATTTCTTCAGAGCTACGTCTACCCACTGCCCTGAGCCCTGGCCTCGATTAGGTCCTTCTGGTAAATGCTCTTAAAGACAATGGACTATGTTTTTTTTTTTTACTAATACTAATAACAGCTATATTGAAATTATTTGTTATATAATTAATTTGTTATATAATTATATTAATATAATTATTTGTTTAAACTCCATCTCTTTCTGAAGAGTGTAAGTTTCATGAGGACAGGCACCAGGTTCATCTTAGTTGCCTGTCTTGGTATACAACAGTAGCTTAGTAAATCCGAACAAATGGATGGATGGATAGAGAGATGGATGGATGGAATTTTGGTCCAGGGACAACGCTGTTAGGAGCCATGACATAAAGGTAAACGGACACTAAGGCATAACATACTGACAATAACTCAATGATCTTACCAGTGCAAGCTAAAGAGACCATATAGTCAAAATTTAAACCATTCATTTTTTCCAAATCAAAAATAAGGTCACATGAAGTAACTAACAAACATGACTTCTCTATTAGGCACAGGGGAATTTGAATATTCATGTGTGTTTTGGTGAGAGTTATTTATTTTGTTAATGTTTTATGAACTAGTAAACTAATATATTGAGGCTGTCTGCCCAGGAAGCTAAATGATCACAGCCCTATGGAAAGAGTACAAGTGTCCACATGTTCTGATTTGAAGTTTGGAATTCTAATTTAACTCCAATTTAATTCTCAGTTCATCTATACCAATGGGTTTTGAGCATTTTTAAATTAAATTGTAAGCAGGTGCCCACTGCACTAGCAGACAGAAGCAGCACTGTCTTCATTTAAGCCAGAGAGGGTCTCCTAATATCCACTTGCCTACTTCTCCACCACCTCCAAACAGCATCACTATACAGCTCTGAGGAAGACTCTCAGGAACTGTATTTGAAAACATAGCCAACCCGGGGACAGAGTTGACTGACATCTTCAATAGCAGTTGCCCTGCTCCTCTGCTGAGGTTACAGGCAAGGCAGGTCCTACTGTTACCAGGTCACAGCCCTCCACCTTCACTGTAAAATAACTCCAATGTGCACTCATCCCTCTTTGAGTCGATCCATAATGCCATTGAGCGTCACACTAGTCATATTGGCTATAACCCTTACCCTAAACCCATCTTTCCCTTATGACTTGAATCTTTCTAGAGTCAAGAATTCATGGTGCCACATTTTCAATTTTAGGTAGCACAGTTTCTGTATTTTCCATATGAGGACTAATCTAAGGAAAAACACCCATGAACATATATTTGGTCTTCGGAGAAAAGTACAACAATATTTATCAAGTTAGAATAAGAGAAACTCCTGGCCTGTGAAAAATGTGCTGGCAAGTTTCTTTAAGTGACTTCATTCCTTCACTCGCTCTATAAATGTGCACTGAGCACACACTGTGTCACTGTACACCAGCCCTGGAAAGCCTACCTGATGTATTTGTTCTGTTGGTTACGGTGACATAGTCGCTGTGTGCCTTCCACGGGCTCGGTTGGCTAGATACAACTGGGAGCCTTTGTGAAGAGCCTGCCTCCATGGAGCTTATAGTCTTGTCAAGGAGAAAGACTGTTTGTCAGTAAACAATTTAGAGAATTATAAATAGTGGTGAGAACTATGAAAAAGTTTAACAGCATTGAGATACACCATGACAGTATCGATGAACTAAACTGGCTAAAACATTGGGGAAGACCTACCAATACAGCAATTAAAAGTCTTTTGAGAGTCAAAGAAACATTACAAATAGATTGTGTTCAAATATTGTAGACATTACAAATAGATTGTATTCAAATATTCACTTCCCTGGGGTGTGAAAGGAATGAGCTACACGTGGTCCTTGTACTTGAGCTCTTAGTAGGAAGCCCTGTAACCACATGTGCAAAGCCAGCAATTGGATTTTTTTCACACTTCCAGGAATAATTTTTAAAGTATTGTTATATTGGTTTTACCATGTCTGTCAGTCTATTCGATGAATATTATATTGATAACAAGTTATAGGACATAGACACAACAGAAGTAAAAAAAAAAAATTCATTTGGCAGAAAAACAATGGATTCAGGAACTGGAGAGTCATGTAATTTAGAGCAAATCAATATAATTTAGAATGCTGTAGTCAGTAAGAGTTTCATACACAAAATAGTTCTTCGTGGGAGCTGGGGGAGTGGCATTTAGATAAGCAAATAGAAACAGAGGATGCATTTCAGGTGGGGAGAAGAGTGTGACACAGAAGCTGTCTCCTCTATCTTTCTATCTACGTGTTTGTTCATCCTTCCATTACCGTTTCAATCACTGCTCCGTTTTCCATACGTTATCTCATTTAGTCTTTAAAACAATCGATAGGGGCCGGGCATGGTGGCTCACGCCTCTAATCCTAACACTCTGGGAGGCCGAGGCGGGCGGATTGTTTGAGCTCAGGAGTTCGAGACCAGCCTGAGCAAGAGTGAGACCCTGTCTCTACTAAAAAAAACAGAAAGAAATTGGCTGGACAACTAAAAATATATAGAAAAAATTAGCCGGGCATGGTGGCACATGCCTGTAGTCCCAGCTATTCGGGAGGCTGAGGCAGGAGGATCGCTTGAGCCCAGGAGTTTGAGGTTGCTGTGAGCTAGGCTGACACCATGGCACTCACTCTAGCCAGGGCAACAGAGTGAGACTCTGTTGCAAAAAAAAAAAAAAAAATCGATAGGCAACAAAAAACCCCTTATTAGTCCCCTTTGTTTTAGGTCTTGTTGCTTAGGAATAGAGGCTAAAGCAGAAATTCAACTGCATGTGATTTATTTAAGGAAAAAGGACCCAGACTAGGATGACTAGAGTGCAGCAGCTGAGCCATAAAATTTTAGGAGGCACTCATTCTGCTCCTAAAAGTGCTGTGCCGCTTGTCCAACCCGACAATGAGTACCTCCTTACATTTTTGTGCTCTAGGCACTTCACTGTCCTCACTTAGGTCCGGATCCTGGGCTAAACTCTTCAGGACAAACTTTTAATGGAAGAAGTGAAACACGATAGTGAAAGTGAAAAAGCCAGCCAAGAATGTGGTCCCAGGCAATGTCTAGCCTTGATCTGATCCATGGCAGAAGAGGCAATCTGGGGCATAAATTGTATGACAGAATGATGCAAAGGAGCTGGGCTTTTGTGCCCCCTGTATCAGCAAGCCACTGACTGCCCCTGAGGAGGGCACAGGTAGAAGCTGTCACCTGCAGCACTTGCAGCAGCTGGGGACTTGGTGCGCTGATGGTTATAAGGGGTCCAGATGGGGCCCTAATTGCATCTATTACATCATCTGGAAAAAGAAGACTCTAATACAGATGCCCCTTGACTTACAATGGGGTAGGATCCATATTTTCAGCCCATCATAAGTGGAAACTATCCTTAAGTCAAAAATGCATTTAATACACCTAACCTACTGATCATCGTAGCTTACTCTAGCCCTGCGGTCCTCAACTCCCAGGCTGCAGACTGGTATCAGTCCATGGCCTGTTAGGAACTGAGCCAAACAGCAGGAGATGAGCAGTGGGCAACTAAACAAAGCTTCATCTGTATTTACAGCCACTCGCCATGACTTGCATCACCGCCTGAGCTCTGTCTCCTGTCGGATCAGTGGGGGCATTAGATTCTTATAGGAGCACAAACCCTGCTGTAAACTGCGCATACAAGGGATCCAGGTTGCACGCTACTTATGAGATTCTAATGCCTGATGATCTGAGGTGGAGCTGAGGCAGTGATGCTAGCACTCGGGAGTGGCTGCAAATACAGATTATCATTAGCAGAGAGGTTTGGCTGCACGATAAATGTGATGTGCTTGAATCATTCCAAAACTGTCCACTGCCCCAATCCCCCAAACCCCCAGTCTGTAGGAAAATTGTCTTCCATGAAACTGGTCCCTCATGCCAAAAAGGTTGGGGACCGCTGTCCTAGCCTACCTTACAAACGTGCTCAGAACATAGCCTACAGTTGGGCAAAATCATGTAACACAAAGCCTATTTTATAATGGAGTATTAGATATCTCATGTAATTCATTGAATACTGTACTGAAAGTGAAAAATAGAATGGCTGTATGGGTACTTGAAGTATGGTTTCTACTAAATGTGAATCACTTTTGCTCCATCCTAAAGTCGAAATATCATAAGTCAAACCATCATAAGGCAAGGACCATCTCTACTTACGGAGACAACAAGTGTTTGGTTTTTGGGTCTCTGGGGAAGTCCTCATTTGTGGCATCATTTTCCTGGTGTACATCCTTCCACCATGGCTGATTCTGAGCCATCAGCATGATCAGTGAAGGTGGAGTTAGGAAGAGAAGCTCACAACCAGCTCTGGCTGACTCCAGCATTTCATTCTGTGTGAGCTACTTAGCCAGAGCCACAAAGTGGAGACAGAATTCGATCTCATGCAGTCTTACTCCACACATTAAGACATAGCCACAGTGCTACATGGAGCACAAATCAGCAAACTTTTCCTGTAAAGAGCCAGATAGTAAATATTTTCTGCTCTGTGCTCTCTGTTGCAACTACTCAATTCTGCTGTCGAAGGGGAAAGCAGCCCTAGACAATACGCTAAAGAAGAACGTGGCTGTGTTCCAATTGAACTCTATTTACAAAAACAGACAGTGGGTCAGATTCAGCCCAGGGGTTGCATTTTGCCAACATCTGCTATAGATGCGATTTAATTATTTTTATAATAAATAGCATCTGCTATTTGATTATTGAGCTGAGCCAGCACTAGAGTGAGGCAAGAGAGGCATGCCCAGGACAGAAAGTTTAAGGAGACACTTCCATGACCCTGAAAGTGAAAGACTCCTTACATTTTGTGCCCTGGGTGCCTCTCTTGCCTTACCCTTGGCCTTGCCCTGTTATTGAGTCACTTCAACTAGATTTACAGGTGTATTGATCAGGGTTCGGTTGTTCAAAACCAAACTATATGAGCAGAAAGGGATTTAACACATGGAATTAGGAGCTTGCAAAACTGTTGGCAGGGCTAAAGCAGCAGGAAAGACAAGGAGACCACACTGACAAACTGGCTTACCAGGGGAGCCTCTACACCTGCTCACTCAAGAATGTGGAAAACCTGGAAGCTGCCCATGAAACTGCTGAGTTCAAAGACACAGTGACATAGGCATGATCCAGCATCAGGGCCATCACCACGGCCACCCAATACCCAGGAACTTTAGTGAACAGAACTAGGACACCACCTTCCAAATGGCACCTACGTTAACTCAGTTTTCTTCCAGAACCCTAGCTGCAAGAGAGTCAGGAAATTGCAGATTTTAGCTATCCAGCTGGTGACATAAGAAGAAAAGCAAAATGTGTGCTATTGACAATTGACCACATGCACCATAATGGGCATCCTAAGAGTAACTATCAAACAGGCATAAGACTCTCCTCTGACAAATTCAATTCCCACCAGAAGTTCCTGCTAATAAAGGGAACACCATTCCTTCCTCCTCCCCTGCCAACCCCCACCTTCCCACCAACACACATATGATGAAATACATGATCGAGATCAGAAGTTTACAGCTAAGGGCTGGAGGATGAGCATGTGAGATGCAGAGAAGAATTACAACAGGGATAAAGAATTGGGTCAAGGAATACAGGGAGTGGTAGCAGCCAGTAGGAGAGGAAGGAATGAAATTGGCAGCCCTATAGGTCAGTAGAAGGCTGGCAGTTGCTAAGGAGTGAATGCAAAAGAAAAGCTGAGAATGTCTTCCATGGGTCATTTGTCTTAAAGGAACCATTGCCTCGTGACCACCATATCTATTACTAATGGAGGAAAAATTCAAGCATCATTCCCTGAGGTCAGAGGTGTGTGCAATTAACTAAGTGTGTTCCAAATACACAGTGCTCTGTGGACTGTGATTCATAATCATTTCCATGGGAAAACAAAATTTATGAGTTTTTATTTCCTTTTAAAATGTTTTATATTCTGATATGTAATCTATATAAACATACATGTTACATATATGTAATTATGAATTATAATATTGAAATAAATGCTCATAAATCCACTACCTAACATAGGAGCTAGAAAGCTGAAGCTACTTGTGTATGTTTTCCGGATACTTCTGACTCTTTCCTCCTCTTTATTCCTAAAGAATCATTATCCCAAAGTTTATAAATTTTATTTCCCTGCTTTAAAAAAATGTGCAGTGTCATCACATGTGTATGCAATCCAAAATAATTTCAAGTTTGCACACTTCAGTTTATTTCTGATTGATAGAAATTGATGTTCTTGTTAACAAATACCTTTCAAAATCTATTTATTGGAATCAGAAAATGAACAAAAGTCCTGGGTAGCTCCAAGAAGAATAGGAAAAAGAAAACCAGATACCTTCCATGAAAGCTTAATTCACCTTATAATTTGAGCAAGTCTTTATTTTAAAAAAAAAAAAATAGTTTAATCATAAAATCCTTTTAGACGTGCTAGCCTACTAAAACAGTGGCTAATTTTAACTGTTTTTCACAATCGCTGAGCCCGTCACAGAGTTAATGAAATTAAGCTTCCTTCATTTCTCTCAAATTCCCCCCACAAAGAAGAGCTGCAACATACAAAATGCAGCATAAATACGAGGCTGGTTTTCAGGACTCAAGCCATCACTGATTTGTCACACTGCCTCTTAACAACATATTTGTATTTTGTAAAATGTATAATTTTTTTCAGCCCCCGAACAAATATATTTACATAACTGTGTCTAACGAGAAATTACATTTAACTTCTCAGAAATGACAATAACTAAAACCTGAACTGCCAATTCCACTTCATTAGTGTGGTAGAAACGCATTCCAAATGTTAATAAAAATTCCAACATGCTGATAAATTAGAGCTTCTAAGGAGCATGTGACACCTTGGTTAATATATTCAACCTCAATTATATTTCTCTTCAGCACCCTGTTATCTGGAACCTTTGCTGGCAATCAGAGGTGCTGTTTTTCAGCGGCCAATTTTCTAGATAATGTAGCTTATCAACACTGTGGGTAAACTTGCCAATGGAATCAGGCTGCACTGAACCACACACACGCTAATTGCATCCCTTTTTTATGCATATTTACAGACTGTCACTTCAAAGAAATCAGTGGCCCATTGAGGCACCCAGTTAGCTGGAAGAATTGCCTCTTGCAAATGAAAATTAGCAAACAAGCTAGTGATAAATATGAAATGAACAAAGTATAAAAATACTGTTTTGTTCTGGAAACTTCCTTGTCATCCCAATTTATACTCCCAAATAGAAGGAGTTTTGAACATAGGATTTACCTTTTGTTTCAAAGGAAGACAGAAAGAATTTTCCTTAAACCCACTAACTAGGTAAAAGCCTATTCGCTTTTCCCTCTTCTCCCACGCCACCCCCACCCCAAATTTCTATTCACATAAACAGGTTATTAAATCCTGTATTAGATTTGCTTTGGAGTTTGAATAGACAAATGACATGTTAACACTTCAGAAACAATTAACCCTGGGAACTTAATTAAGTTCTTCTGACTTTAAGGAAGCACATTTCAAAATAATGTTTTTAAACTCTCTGAGTTTGCTCAAGAATAGCAATGCTTTCCTTCCCTGAAGTACTCATAAGTTCTACTTAACAGCAGAAAGCTGTGCTTGGCTATATATGGAAAAAGGTTATGGTGTTATGAGCCTGCTATAATAGGACTACCTCAGAGTGAGTATTAAAAAAAAAAAAGAAAAGAAAGAAAAAACAGGTACCAAAAAATAACAACAATAGAAAACATTTTCCAAAAGCCCCAAACTCTGAGCACACGTGAAAGAGAAGATGATTTTATAACTACGTCCTGGGAGCTTGGCATAATCCAGTATACTGAGATATATGGGCCGTGTGTTTGTCTGAAGTTCTTTCCCCTGCTTTTTAGAATAACATTTAGAAATCGTTCACCGCTATAACAATGTTTTTAAGGCAGCGTTAGGTTTTTGGAAAGCATGTCATTTTAATATAAGCAGTTCATTTTAATATAATTGAAAATAAACCACATACCAATTAAACTATAAATACTTTTAAAAGTCTTGTGCCAAACTGAGCAATTTAGAGTGGCAAAACTCAACAAATAAATGGCACTTAAAGTCTTAGCTTACAGCTAAGGTTCAGTGAAACTTTATTTGGTTTGGAGTACTAAGTATCATTCCTGCTCTATGTCAAGTTCCAATAGACTCCTAAATTCCTCATCACTGACATTAGATATACAACGTCGTTTGGGAGTTTTTGTTTGGTTTTGTTTTGTTTTACAGAGCATGAGCAACATAAATATTGATACGAAGACTGGGAAAACATTGCTATTTTAAGAAACACGCTACACCTACATGCCGACTGCTCAATTCTTATATGAATAAAGCAGAGTTGTTTAGTAAATTAGTGCTCATCTGTGTGCACTAATTTAGACAATTGTTTTACATCACTTTCCAAATTACAATGTAATTGCGTGTTTGTATGGCTGTCTCCGTGCCAGGACTGGGAACTCCTTGAAGACAGGAATCAAGTTTTCTGGAAAGATGAATAAGACATAGACCCTACCATCGAGGAGTTCCTGGTATAGAGGAGTGAAAAGACACTTATACATCTATCATGGACCAGGCAGAGGAACAAAGAGCGATGGGGTACAAAGAAGGGACCGGTTTATTCTGCCCAGGGGGATTGGGAAAGAAACCACACAATAGATGACATTGGAATCAGACCTTAAAAGATAAGTAAGATTTCACTCCGACAGGAAAAGCCATTTCAAGCAGATCGAAGCACACAAGCAAAACAGAAGGCACGAGAGTAAATGGACCATTCATGGAAGAGAGATGTTCAGGGATGCTAAAGTTTAGGCCGGAGGGGGGCGCGGACAGGAGCATCCCACTATGTTCAAACAGAGAGGAAGACATTTAAATTCCACGTATGACTATGTCACCTGTATCTTTTGTGCCTTTTTACTCTGGGGAAGGCAAAGTGATGGGAAGGTAATGTGAGCACTTCCGGAATCCAAAAGTGCTCATGAAGACTGA
>NW_012150685.1:1209714-1238262 GCF_000956105.1 Propithecus coquereli | reverse complement strand
AAGATCCTGTCTAACATTCCTACAAAGTAGGTATTTTTAGTCCTATCTTTAATAAAAGAAGAAACTGAGATAATTTCTTTTGGCCAAAGTTCTACAACCTATGGCTGTCACCAGTATAACATGCGGCCACTTTCTAAATAATGTGACTGTTTCTCTTTTTTAAAATGAGCTTGGCTGGATTCTGTTTGGAAAAGAAAGATCAAGAGGGAAGGAGAAGAACAAAGAATGAAGGAAAGGAGGAAAGCAAAGGAGAGGGAAGGCAGGAAAAGAGAGGGAAGAGAAGGAAGAGAGAGAGAGAGAGAGGAAAGAGGAAACGAGAGGGGAAGAAGGAGGGGAAAAGGACCAGCTAAACCCAGAACCTCGCTTTTCTGGTACTCCTGCAACACTCACTATTTTCCACTCCTCACACTTTATTATAACTTTTTCCCCTGGTCTAGGTCTGTGATAGCTTGTAAGCTCCATGGGGGCAGGAACTATATCTGCCTTGGCTACCACTGTATCCTCTAGGGCTAGTGCAGAACTGGCACATAGTGGGCACCCCAAAATCAGAATACAACAATATATTTTCTTTCTCTTCATGGCTTATTTCACTTTTCATGTTGTAGTGTTCTATATGGCCTCAAAAAGAAATGTGCCAGCACCTAAGACGACAAGGATAGAACAACTTTTTATCATTTGGTACCTGCACATTTGCAGTCACAAACTGTTTAGGTCTAAACAGAACCGTTCTGCTGGTGCCATTACCATGGGCCTCATAAATATGGCTGCTGGAGTCCCGTACGCTAGAGCTGTCCTGGTTATTCACTCATCTCTGACTGCACACTGGGCAAACTTAAACCAAAGAGTTCCTCTGCCTTCCTTTAACTATGTGAAATGAAATTCCCTTTGAGGCCATTTGAGTACAACACTAAAACCAGAAACTTCACCAATTTCAACATTCCACAGAGGACAAAGCTCACTTTAATCTTTTCTTTTAACCATAACATTTACATGGAGCCCAATTAAGAATGATTTTCAAGAGGACTATTGCCCTATTTCATACTGTCTATCAAGAAATCCTAAGTTTCAACATGTAAACATTTGCTCTACGTTGAAATTTGTAAAACTGCATATTTATTTCATAAATAAAAATAACCTAGCAGTTAAGATGCCTGTCAAATACTTGGCCCTTATATGCTGAGTTTGTTGTTTGTTTTGCATAAGCTCCATCAAACACCTGTTTCATACAGAAACCCTCACTAAATGGTTTTATTTTTTTCTATTTTTTTCCTTTGCTGTTTTATTTTTTTATTTTTATTTTTTTTCCTTTTCTCTTCTTTCCCAAGCCCTTTGCTTTTTGGGTGAAAGTAGCAATTTCTGTCTTTATTCTCAGATTCCCCCTTCTGTCAGTGATCAGGAGGAAAGTTTTTCTTTGTGTTAAAATTATTCACGACCCACAGAATGAAGGGTGAGCACAAAATAAACTCCAGCTCAGAAAAAGAAAAAAAAAAAGTGTTGTTTGAAGAGTATGGCTTTGGAAAGTTCGCTGAGCTCAGGACAAAATAAACAGAACTGGAACTAACTTGAGAGCAAGAATATTCTCAGAGGCAGAAGCCAAGCTGGTAGCCAAGAGCAAAACAGAACGCCCCGAACATTGATTTTGTTTTCATTTCAGGAATTGAGAACACCTTAGTCTTCACTAATTGTTTGATCTGGGTAGTCCCTTTGGAGTTTTGGTAAACCCAGAAGAAATTGAAACAAATTTGATAGAATCTAAAAATGCAAATAGTTTGCTTAATATTTAAAAGAAAAAAAGGAGGAAATGGAGCGAGGGAGAGAGGAGACAGAGGGGAGAGGTACCTCTGCAAGTTTTTAAAAAATTAGTGAAATGTAATTTGTTCTGAATATTTTTGACACAAGTCACCCTATAATTGCCATTTCTGTAAGGTGTCTCAATTATGATAGGTCAACGTGGCCATTTAAATGCCTATACATTTGTCTGAAGAAGAAAAAAAAAGCCACAACATTGTCTATTAAGTGTCAAAAAGCCTTTTCTTTAACTGCAGAGGGCTTGGACAGAACTCAGGAAATACTGCAGCTGGAAAAGAAATGTTAAAAGCTATCCTTCAAGCTATTGGAAAGCCTATTATCAAATGTTAAAACCTTTAAAAAAAAAAATCCATGAGTATCCCCAGCATGACTTCATATCTTTGTTTAGCAAAGGTTGATTATCATTGATAACCAAAGACAATATAACAATGGATGCAATTTAACTAATTAGGAATCACAATGCTAAAATTAAGAAACTCATGGAGAACAGGTATCTGATTACGTGTATGTTCTCTCAATGCCGGAACCACATTTACTTACAGAAAATGCAGTAGATGTCTCTCTTTATCACGTCTCTAAGTCACAATGTCAGCACTTTGGATGCTGCTAGCTGTCACTGTGTGTGAGAACCTTAAAAGAAAAAAAGAAAAACAAAAAACAACCCAGCATAACTTTCCTTCAGAAGAAAACCCTGTGTGGAAAAATATACATAGTGTATATGCATATGCAGACAACCTTTCACTATTTCTCTCGGTTCATAGGACATAATGAGAATTAATTAGCACATTCCTAAATCATTAGCCCCAATTTCCTCCTTAATGTGTGCATCTACGCATAACTGAAGATTTTGTAAAGAAAGCAGACAGAAACCAGAAAGCTGGGGTCAGAGGCAGATGCACAGATGCAAGTACAAATGGATGTACTGTGATTGTGTGTCTTCGTGATGCATAATTACAAATGATTTTAATTCAACCCCTTCTTCGCTATGAGCTATCCTTTTTTCCCCCCTGTTCCAAATACAGTACCTACAAGCCCCCCAAGTTCATTTCTTACAGACTTTGAAGATTTAAAAATTTCTCCAAAATGCCACATGTCAGTCAAAAAAGAAAATGATTGGCTTTTAAAATTATAATTTAAAGCACATTGACTAGAGGGTATGTTTTCATTAAAATTTAACCCCTTTTAAGCACATGCATCTGGGGCTTTTGAGAACATACTGAAAACTTGGGTGTTTGCTTCCAAAGCTTTCTGCAAAACAAGAGCTACAGAATAAAAAGCACTGAATTGCAATAAACAGTTTCCTATGTTAATATAAAACAGTGTCTCTCAATCTATACCTTAATACATTATTGACTGCTCATTTGAAATACACAAAAATACACAGAAAAAGCAAGAGCCTATCACTTCCAGCTGTAAATGTTTAAAAATTAAATCTAACAAGTAAGATTTAAGTAATAAATGTATGGAAACCTTATTTTTTTTAATGGAATCATTTTATATCCTCTGAGGGGAATCTTTTTTTTTAGACTAATGTAACCCTTTTGTACTATAAATAATCATTCTTCCATCATGGTAATATTCCATTAAAACATAAATTATTTTAAAAGAGCAGGATATTTGGCAAAATAACCCCCAAACATAATAATGCCATACAAGAAAATGATTGATTGTTTAAAATATTTTATTTTCCTTTTTCTTTATGCCAGCATTTTAAAAAAATTACTTCTTAGTGATTACACTAAGCTATACATGTGATAAAATTTAAAAGAATTATACAAAACAATAGTGTGCATCTAAAATCTGGTGAAATCCACAGAAGGTCTGTAGTCTGGTTAATAGTATTCTGTCAAAGTCAATTTCCTGCTTTTGATATGTACTATGGTTATATAAAATGTTACCATTGGAGGAAGCTGGGTGAAGGGTATACTGTACCTCTGTACTATTTTTACAACCTCTTATGAGTCTACAATTACTTCAAAATAAAAGGTTTAAAAAAAAGAATTACTTCTATATGATTTTTATAAGTCTGAATTCCCAGACATTGTGTTGGATTTTCACACTGCAAGGAATAGAATAGATTCTCACTAAAATGCAGATCTATAACTGTCAGAGGGATTTCTGAAAGGTTCAAAATAGATCCTTCCATTGACTCAGATCAGAGGAAAGTCTGATATGTGTTACCTTCAAAGTCCTAATCAAGACCACGTTTCTAATCTCCTTATATTTCATTTGTCCCAATCTCTCTACCTATCTGCAGCTCCGGGCAGAAATGTCTCCTTCATATCTCATACTAGTAAAGTTAGTGGCCAAGAGCCTATATTCAAATTGCTGCTCTGACACTACCTACACAATCTTGGTCAAGTTTCTTAACCTCTCAGACTTCAGTTTGCTCATCTGTAAAATGGGATAATTATAGTATCTGCGGCATAGGGTTGTTATGAGAATTAAGTGAAATCATGGGCGCCAAGCCCTTAACACAGTGCCTGGCATCTGACAAGCACTACGTGAGTGTCCAGAACCACACAGAGCTTCCTTTAATGCTGATCCCTCCTCTTCTTCACTGCGTGACCTAACTTCTCTCCAATCCTCAGTTCCCTTGTCCGTAAAACAGAATAACGACGTAGCGTCAAGCCTGTGGTTAGTGTCCAGCACCAGGCTATTTCATGAGTGTTCTTCTCACATTACAAATATTTCTCATACCCCCCTCCGTTGTGCTGCACTCTGAGATCCTAAAAAGCAGAAGTCAGGCATTATTCCACCCTTCTATCTCTTGCCCAGTGTCAGCACAAAGTAGGTGCTCCGTTAATGCTTGTGAAATTGTCATTTTTAAAAAGCCAATGACTGACATGTAACACATTAAAATCGACCATTTGAACCACATCACAAAGGACCGTAGGAATAAAAATGACATTACGGAACCACTCCAGTTGTCCAAAATTTTCCTTTTTAGATTACAGTACTTATAGGTTTTCAGATCTTGAATTTGTAAAAGTAACCCTCAAGGGGAGTGGTAAGTCCAGGGTTTCTAACCGCAGCAGGCATCCTCCAGCAATCTTGGCTGTGAAAATCCCAGTACTAAGTAGGTGCAAGTTGTGCCCGTGGGGGACACCACAAATCAAAAGTAATGCCTCACTGGTCCTGATTAACATACTCCAGTGTGCTTTTGGTTAAATAATACTCTTGAAAAATTTCACAAATGCCCACAGCAATAACCTCAGCTGCTGTGGCTCTCTGTGACACTGTTTATTCCTGTGCTCTCACTTCAGCATTATAAAGGGACCTCCTCATAATCCTGAAGTCATTTAGAGGACCAGAATATCGTATTCAGGAAACAGTTGGTTTTCTGTCAGAAGTACTTATTGACTGTGACTTGAAAAACCCTCATACAGATAAATCTAACACCACCAATAATTCAATATTTTTCCTCCAAAACAAAACCATTAGCATTTTATTAGAAGAAATATTTCATCTCTCTCTCTCTCTCTCTCTCAACACCCCACAGATGTAGCACTCCGTGTGGGTTGTTAGAAAGTCAAAGAATATAATTTCTTGATTAATTGCCATACACAGGATCCAAGTTATGTACAATTTTGGTAGTTAACCCCACCACCTCCCATAAGCAGTTACTGCGAAACCTTCCAAATAAGCACATTTATGATAAATCGCTTGGAGCTGTTTAAGTGGATCAGGCCTTAAGTTATTCCTTGGGATAGATCATGTCATTTTCAATGTGCATGAACTACGGGAGAGAAATTCCACCGTAAACCTCTGCCGCGGTAGCTTCGTTTCCCTTGCAGGCTTCAGGGAGTCTCAGTCAATATTTCTTATCTTATTTTTAAATATCTTGTGGTCTCAGAAATGGTCGGTGATTCAGAAATTACATCAGGAGTCTAAAGATAGACGACGGGCTTATGACTTCAATAAATGCAGCGGTTCTGTAACAGGAAAAGAAAATGCCTGTTGGTTTTAAGACTATTGGGAATCAAAGAGCTATTCTTAGTTTGGCCAGTTAGAGTCTATCTCTCCAAAAGCAAGTTACCTCCTCTTCCCAACCATCCATCTACTTAACTGGGTGCATGAATATAAATTGCGAGGATTCCTAGATATTTATATAGTGCTGAATTTGGAGATAGGGATATCTTTTTATAGACATTTCCCCTCCACCACAAATTGTTTTGTGACACAGTTTCCATATTGGTTATTTTTTAAAGGGAGTATCTGATTTGCCCAAGACAATAGAGATGACAGTGGCAAAGACGGGGAGAAAAAAATCGGGTCTCACAAGTCCACGGTGAATGCTCCTTTATGCCATCCTACCTCAATGACTTATTCATCCCGCATTTTTATAAGGCAAACTCTGGCATAAAAATTCTTTGCAGGTGACCTTAGGGGAGTTATGGTCCCCCCTTTCTAGTACAGGCAGGACTGTAAAAAGTATCTCATCTTATTTCAAACAGGATTAGTCCACCAATACATAAATGGCAAGTAACTGGCGTCTCTCTCCTTCATGGGCAATTTGGACTCTCAGACATCTCCTTGGTTTCCCTCAAAGTTATCTTCTTTAACATTGGAGATGGGTTTCCCTAAAAGTGGATTTATTTGGGTTTTATCCAGACAACCTTCTGTCTTTAGTTCCAAGTGTTGAGGGATAGAAGAATTTTGTTACAAATGACACTCAATGAATTGTCACTTTCTAGTAAGGAAAAAGCAGTGCCCATTATTAACCTTTTCTTGAATCTCACACCTTTCTAATTATGGGTTAATATATTTTCACTTAAAGAAAATTAAATTTACGGTTAATATACTTTTTGATTCATATTATCTAAATGGCCCATAGTGAGTACCACTTTTGTACTTAAAATGAATTTGATAAAATGCTATCTATTTTTTTCTTCTTTTAAAATAGAAAATACCATAAGGAAGTCTCCCCAAAGCCTGTGCCAAGTTTTGTTTGCCTTGTTTCTTTGTTTGTTTTTGAGTTTTGATTTTTGCTTTTTCAGTTTCCCTGACCATTCTAGAGGATCTTATTATCAGACTACCATTCATTCAATCATTCACTAGCAAAAAGCGTTTTACTGAATACATAGACTGAGAATGAAGGGGGGAAAAAACATGAAGAAAAATGTCCTCTAAGTTTTCCTACACATATCCTATAATTTTCCAGTTGGCTTAGCCACTCAACATATTTAAATAACCAACCAACATATTTATTTAACATTCGGCAGATGGACATGATAGGAACATCATGATTTTCAGATGTACTTTTATAACTGCAAGGTTTTCTTCGTGCCAGGATCACAACAGGTTCTTAAGGTAAAGCCGCCCCTACCTGCTGTTTGTTCAATGTTGGAGCAACTCACAACTTAAACATGTCCACTCAGATTAATTTAAATCCCTGACATTAAAGTGGAAATCAAATCATTCTCTTCAATCTATTTTTTTACCCGCAGCATAAAAGAGACTATTTTACATGTTAATAGTAATCTGATGTGGTTGTATAAATCTGATATAAATATGATACTCTGTTTGGAAATGATGCTAATTTAGTTTAAAATGGAGATTACATTTCAACTTGTAAAAGAGCAGGATGGAATATTAGCATTCATGGCTGTTATATAATTTCCCTTTACACTACACAAGTGTTACTCAAAATCTTTTCTGAGCCTCTTTGTCCAAAGATTTCCCATTCTTCCTATAAGAAAAAGGACTTCTCTATTTAACTATAAGTTAAACAGGTGGTACAGACCCTTGAAAAAAGATTAACAACAACATTATAAATGCATTTTTGAAGAAACATTTAAAGTTACAATGTAATAAACTGAACAGAATGTCATAAGAATGTCAAACTGGGCACTGTAAAAATAAATGTTATTCCCAAGGAAAATAAAAAGTCTGCATATTTATGTAACATTCAGCAGATGGACGTGATATTAATATAGGGTTTTCAGTTGTACTTTTATAGCTACTAGATTTTCTTGCCTAACTTGGCAACCCGAGGCACCATTTGAGTTTTGGATTTGGACAATACTGCAACAGATGTCCAGACCAATAAAATAAATTCCTTAAGGGCTATGCTTAATTTGTGTAATTGATCAATTTTGGTTACATAGGCCTCAGCTCACCAGCATGTAACTGCCTTCCACAAAAGCTTTGCAGTTGGGATTTCATTCCATATGTTACAAGAGTTTATGGACTCTCTCTTTGATAACACTGCAGATAGAACCGGGCCTGCGGTGACACCTGTTGGCAACCAGTGGCAAAAAACAACAACCGGTGGAGGGGATGGTTCTGGGGCAGAGCACTATTGACATTTGGGGCTAATTCTTTATTGTGGGCAGCTGTGCTGTGCATTGTAGGAGTTTTAGCAGCATTCCTGGCTTCTACCCTCGAGATGCAAATAGCATCCTCCCTCAGATGTGACAATCAAAAACGCTCTAGATGGTGCCAAATATCCCCTGGGGGACAACATCGCCCCAGAGGAGAACTCTTGCGGAAGTGGAAGAGTAGATGCTGCTTCTGGAAGAGCCACACATTGACCTGGCTTAAGATTTCTCATTGTTTGTTTGGTTTTTTAAAAAAACAAAACACTTTTTTTCCTTGCCTTGAAGTCTCTCGATCTAATAATAATAGTTATCAGGAGACAACTCACAAAAACTTTGGCCCAACAGAGGGTACCCATGAAACACGTGCTCATGCACCAGCCCTGTCACTGCACTCGGGCAGGTGATAATTAAGACAAGGATTTTGAAGCCCAACTCTAAATGTTCATCACTCACCTATTAAACTTGCCAGAGTTGCCGTGTTAATTATCTCCCCGTATCCTTGATTTAGCATAATACGGCCTGCAGCCTGTGACAGAAATTAAAGGAAAGACCAGTGACCTCTTTTGTGATTGTGCTAATAACTACATGATAATAAATTAGTTTTCAATTTTCAGAAGACTTTACATGGTAAAAAAAAAAAAATGAAGCAAGTACATGATACACAAACTTGATAAAAGATGGCTGATCAGCACCAACTTTGAGCCTTCTTCTTTAAATTAGTTTCCAATCAATGTAAACAGCGAATTTAAGCAAAATGCAATATAATCTATCCAGCTCAGCACATTACTGAAGATAATAATAATGAGAAGATGATGTCAGTTTGCATTTTACATTGACTATTTTAGCAATAAAAGCCAATTTATTTGACTTTCTCAAGGGTAAAGAATACTTTGACACACGCACCATGCATATGTACACCACACACAAAGGATTTTTCCAGGGAGACATATTGACTTGAAGGATTCCTACTAATATCAGAATAAAAACATGTGAAGGAAAATGACTCATCCAATAGCAAAGAAGCGCCATGACTTCTTGGCATGTTTTGTGCCTTCCTTACATCTGCTCCTGCCTCTAACAGCTTTCTTCCCTTGGCTGGCAAAACACAAATAAGAATGTACAGGAAGCATGGCCCCACTCTGATGTACAATAATATTTAGCTAATTAGAAGAGTCCTCCAGCTCATTATGCTAGGCAGTAGGAAGTAAGAAACTACATGAAAGCGTGACACTTGCTAAGCCCTAGGATGGTGTCAAAGCCGAACTGGCATCGCTTTCTCCCATTTCTTTATACACTTGGTGGGATTGCAATTTCATTCCTTGCAAATCGGAGTTTTGACTTTCAGAGGGAGTGATCCCTTGAACACTGCACCATCTTCTGGCCAAATGTGTAACTGCCGGTGCTTAATTACAGTGCGCCGTCCCAGTTTTCTGAGGACTGCCAAATTAGCACGTACTCGCTATGTTTTATTATTCCTGTTTTAAGACAGCACAATAGGTAGATAAGGAACACAGGGCATTTTTCTTCTGATTAAATAAAAAGGCACCACAACTCTGTTTTATTATAATATTGCTTTGTGTTTCATTCACTGTCTCAAATAATTCTTTATCCCACGAATACCTGTGGAAAGGCGTGGATATGTTTGACACTTAGAATTGGGGCCCAGAGAAGTATAAAATATGGTTCTGGCCCTCTGAGAGCTTACAACCTGGTCGTATAATTATGAAAGATAACATGGGTGAACTCTGAATAGCCCAGACAAGAAGCGCAGTGAGAATTTGGTGGAGAGATTTGAGGATTGACCTTGTTTGAAAAAGATTTGTGATTGCATTATGATAAAGAATGATGATGTTGATGTTAACGATGCTTAAGATATGTCAGGCACTGTGCTAAGCCCCTTACAAATATTACCTTAATTAATCCTTTAAAGTTGTTAGTTGCATTTTACTGACGCGTGACCCAGCACAGGAGCACGAGAGGTTAAGACTCAAGCCCAGGTTAGCAGGACTCTGTAGCTCATGCTCTGAGCCACCCTGTTGTACTGTCTCCTGTGATAAGGATTCAATTCACCGAAAGAAATTTCTGGAGGACGGAAGGAAGGTTGGGGATGGAGGCAGAGATGTGTGGTGGCAGCTCTAGAATTTCTCTGTAGGAAGGACTTAAGGTGGAAATCTGTTTGGGAGGAGGAGCTGCTAAATGACTTGTTTGTAGCTGTGTTTGCAGAGGAAGCCCCCCACCCCGGATCCTACCTAGATAAAGTGAGAGCTGCTGATGGAGATCACAACAAGGGCTAACGTCGAGGCAGCCAGGGCTGCTGCCACTGGGAATATCTGCCGCATATTAAAGAAAGAGCAAGGAAACCTAGAGGGGGTGGATAGCTGACTGGTTCAGAGAGCATCACAGCAAATGGGATTTGAAAAGCAGGTTGGAGGCTGGGCGTGAGTGACTCATGGTTGCTCTCGCCTATAATCCTAGCACTTTTGGAGGCCCAGGCAGGGGTGGGGGGATTGCTTGAGGCCAGGAGTTCCAGACCAGCCTGAGCAAGGACAAGACTCCCATCTCACAAAAAAATAAAGAAAAATAAAATGAAGGAAGGAAGGGAGGGAGGGAAGAAGGGAGAGAGACAGAGAGGAAAGAAAGAAAGAAGAAAAAGAAGAAAGAAAGAAAGAAAGAAAGAAAGAAAGAAAGAAAGAAAGAAAGAAACTGTGTAGAATAATGACCCCGTTCAAATATCATACAAAAGTTAATCTGTTCTCACTATGCAGGATGGAGGGGAAAGGTAGGAAGCAGTGAGATAAAGGGCTCTCTCATTAATCAAGATATTTGTCAAGGGAAAGGAAAGAAAGGGACAAATGTGAGAAGGATTGCACAGAACGTCAATGGGGGCTGGGGACTGAGAAGGAAGAGGGGCCCCACAGAAGAAGCAAGAGACAAAGAACTTTCCAAGTGGTTCGGTTTTTGTAGCGAAGGGCAGAATCATGGGTAGAAGTAGGAAAACCAGGAGCTGAAGTCAAATTTTCAGGAATAAAGGAAGATGTTGATTTTTGGAATGCCGCATTTCTAAAAGTCGTGGGCTGGGCAAAACAGAACGTTCAATATGCAACTGGCACCAATACTAACTGCTCACGCTGGGCTGAGGTCAGGCAGGGATGTATAGATGTGGAAGGCATTCACACCAAACTCAGGTGAAAACGTGAGGACAATTGACTTTCCAAGGACGGGAGAAATGAGATTGCAAAGCAGACGGCCAAGCCCAAATGTTTTGTGCAGGCACCTTTAGGAAGCCAGGGAATGAGCGGGGGCAGAGAGGAGGTATTAGAGAGAGAAGGCAAGTCACAACGGCAGAAGAGTAGTATAATATCAAAAGGGCTATGGTTGACGGTGACTGCTACAGAAAAGTCATGAAGAAGAGCATCGCACAATTTTCACATTTGACAGGTATTTATTGAGTGTCTACTGTGTGCCTGGCACAGTTCTGGATCCTGAGACTAGAATAGTGAGCAAACCAGAGTTTGTATTGTCACTGAGCTTACATTTTAGCGGGGAGAGGATAGACAATAAACAACTTAATATATTAAATGGAAACTGCCAACATTTGACTGTTCTTGACCTACAAAAGGTATACTCCCATGTGGTTCATCCTAACAGAATGCCAGATAATGATGAGTGTTTTAAAGAAGATAAAGCGGGCAAGGAGAAAAAGTGTGTCGAGGGAAGAGGGGCCTTAGACAGAGTGCTCAGGAGAAGCCTCCCTAACATGCCGGCATTTGCACACAGACCTGAAGGAAGAGAAGAAAGGTGCCACGAGGGCGTCTGAGCACCACCAGCAGAGGGGACAGCAAGGACACAGACCGGGGGTAACTACGTGCTTAGAGAGAAGGAAAAAAGGCCAGTGGACTTTGCTACTGGGTGATCACTGAGGAAGGGTTTGTCTGTTGAACGGTAAAGACTGAGGCCAGCGATTGGAAATATCGTAGGGACTTGAGGAGAATAGGGGGGTTTCAGAGATACAAGTAGTTAAGCAGCAGGTCAGTTCATACGTGTATTCATTCATCCATTCAATAAAATGATTGAGTCAAAGAGAAAAGGATCTTGGGAAATGAGGATCTGCAAGCTAGAGGATCTGCAAGTTAGTGTCTGCTGTGCACATCTACAGCAGGAAACACCAGCCCGGAGAGAGCAATGGGAGGTGCTGAAGAACTAAGGCACGAACCGACCAAGGAGACACTGGTAGAAAGAACACAGCCATCAGCCAGAGGTGGAGGGAGCCAGTCTCCAAAGCAGCTCCCTTCGGGAATGATGAGCTGAACAGCTCATGAACAAGCTCCCTTCGGAAATGATGCCGCCATCACCTAACACAGGGATCGCAAACTCAAACTTGAGGCAGGTGAGGTGGGCTGATCGGGTGAGCGGTGGGGACTGAGGCAACCTGGGACCTCATGCCTTATGCATAGGGGGCAGCCGAGCCTCAGTTCAGACTCCTGCCATGCAAAAACAAGAACCCAGAATCGCCAGATGCTCTGATATTTCAAGACAAGCTCAAAAGATGGGTTTCTATATGCAGTCTCTCGATGTATATGTTGTTAGAAATTTTAAAGAATTTTTAAACACTATGCAGGCCAAACAAAACACATCTGTAGCCCAGATGGGGCCTGCAGGTTGCCAGTTTAGGACCTCTGGCTTAGAGTAAAGATGTTAGCACAGTCCCCAGACTCGGTCACGGCTCTGAGCGCCTGACTCACAGTCAGATTCGCCTACTAGGCGGCCCCAACTGGAGGTCCTGCCAGCATCTCAACCGCAACGTGGCCAAACCCGAATTCATTTTCTCTCTCCCCAAATCCCTCTTCCTGTCTTGCCTATTTCTCATGAGTGACAGCACCACTGCCAAAGTCCTCGCCCTCGAAATGGCCTTCCCTCTCCATCCAGCAGTTACGACCTCTGCGGCATCTTGGCATGCGTCCTCTGTTCCCCCATCCCCATTGTCATCATTTCCAGCTGACACTCTCGTGACTTCCAGTCTAAACTGTCGAGATCACATCCCACTTCCACTGGCTCCCTGTTCCCCTCATCTTTCTAAACTACGGTTCTTTCTTGCCACCCACTTCAGCCCCAGGCTGAAATAATTTTCCCCACCGCTTTAAAACAAACAACTTCAGCTGACCTGCATCCACGACTCTTCACTGCATGACCTTGCGAACCCACTATTTCTGTCCAACTACAACTCCCTTCCCTATCTATGCACATCCTAAGCTTTGCCATTGAAAACTGCCCGGTTTCCCAAACTCAGCCCCAAGTTTTTGTATTTCTAGACCAGGGCTTTTCAACCTTTTCACTATTGGCATGTTTGGCCAGATAACTCTCTGTTACATTTGTATGATGGTTAACATCATCCCTAGCCTCTACCCAGGAGATGCCAGTAGCACCTCCCCCTGGGTTGTGACACCAAATAGGAGGTGATGGAAATAATTGAGGGCTCATAATATTTTCCCCAGGATAACCTTCAGATTAATTTGAACTCTAAGGATTTACCAACAGGTAGCAGAAAAGTTGGCTCAGAGAATGGTGGAATGGTAAAGGAAAGTTGGTCTCTGAATTACAGTGCCCATAACCATAGTCAGCACATCTCTTGACTTTTTCATATTTATTAGAGAAAAGAGCACTTCTCCCAAGAGGTTTTGACTCCCTGACTCCCATGCTAGGGCAAGTTCTTTTGCTCTGGGCTCTCACGGCAGACTTCATAATAATTACATGTTGAACTGTTGGTGTTCCCTCTAGGCTGTACACTCCATGAGGGCATAGACTTTGTGTGTCATCATCACAGCTGTATCTCCAGCTCCTAGCACAGCGCCTGGCATAAAGAGGGCACTCAATAGTTTGGCAATGAATGATAAATCTTACATTAATAGAGTGATTCTCCCACACCTAGTTCTCAGCAAATCCCAATTCTCTTTTTCCTTTAAGACACAACTCAAGATCAACAATCTTAGTGAAGACTTCCATGAGTAATACCAACTGACAATGGTCTTTCTTTTCCTATAAATCTATAAGACACTTCATGGTGCCTCGTTACTCATGATTCCCATATATCAGATCTTTATCATCAATAAAATTCAAGATCTCTAAGAGAGTCTGCCTTCCACTTTTTTATTATTACCCTTAACAGTGAATATATTATTGACAATTCTAAATATTTATAGGACAAATAAATAAATGATTGTGTCATTGTCATTTAGGAAAACAGCTGGAAAGTCTTCCATGACCAAACTGAATTTGGTGATTAATTTCATGTGTCAACTTGACTAGGCTAACGGATGCCCAGATAGCTGTTAAAATATTATTTCTGGTGTGTCTGTGAGAGTGTTTCCGGAAGAGATTAGCATTTGCATCAGTAGACTGAACAAAGAGCTTGTCCTTACCAAAGTAGACAGACATCACCCAATCCATTCAGGGCCCGAATAGAAAAAAAAGGCAAATTTTCTGTCTCTCCTTGAGCTGGTGCATGCATCTTCTCCTGCCCTCAGACACAGGTGCTCCTGGCTCTCCAGTCTTTGAACTCAGACTGGGACTTGCATCATTGGCTCCCCTGGTTCTCAGGCCTTTGTGTTTGGACTGGAACTACACCAACAGCTGTCTTGGGCTTTCAGCTTTCAGACAGCAGATTGTGAGACTTCTCAGCCTTCATAATGGTGTTGAGTAAATCCCTCATAAAAAATATCTTCATATCTATATCTGTCCTATTGGTTCTGTTTCTCTGGATAACCCTGACTAATGCATTAACCAAATTTTGAATTTATGATCTTTATCTAAAATGCTTACCTAATGTTCTCTTCCTGTATTTTAAAATTAAATTCCTATTGATTCAAGTACAATTATTATTTATTTTACAATAAACATGTCACTTTACAAATAATACATACAAAAACCTTCTAGCCAGCCCATATTTTTATCATCCTATAAATTTGTGGTCTGGTGGGCTGAGTTTCTTGTTAGAAAAACTAGAGACCAGACTTAGCCTAGGCTTTGGAACTAACTTCTTGTGAACTTACACAGGTCAACTAACCTCCCTGGTTTCCCCGATCTATAAAATGGACACATAATATCTGCCTGCTGGCAAGAGTACTGATAGTTCCTATAGGCTTAGGGCTTAGAGTCCTACAGACCGGATTCAAATCTGTATTTTACTTCATGATAGCTGTATGACCTTAGTCAATTATTTAATCTCTCTGCCTTGATTTCTTTAATTGTAAAATGAGAATAAAAATAGAGTCTACCTATTGTGAGGCTTATATGATGGTGTAAGTAGCAAATGATTGATAAACATAGGCCATCTATTATAGAGAAACAAATGAGAGAGTATAGTTAGAAAAGAACTTTGGACAAGAATAGTTCCTAGAGGTGACCCATTTCATAATTGCAATTATCGGCAACTTAAATGAGAACAGTATCAATTACCTAATATCCATTTAAACACAATTCTTACTTCTCCTCACCCTTGTGGCCAACAAGTCAACACAGGGTTTTTATGGTCTGAGACTAGAACTGGGCCCAGGACGTGCATAATACTTCAAAGTATATAAACCTGGAATTTTCCCCATAGTTTCGTGAAATGTCTTTGAATTTTTAGGAGACCATTTCGTTAAATCTGGTGGTTCTGTCTGGAATATTCAAATCTGTTCTGAATCAGCTGGAATTTTTACTGCACCAAAACTAAGGAAAACTGGAAGTTTAGGTTCAAAATAAAGTCAGGCAGAAATGCAGTTTCACGCTATGGAAGCCAGTGCCCATTTTAATCCACAATAGCAGGACATTTAGCAAACTGGGTTGGGGGAACTAGGCTGTTGACATCTGTATCTCCTGCTACCCTTGTGCAGTGCAAGCCTCAACTGCCTCCATTTATACATGTGTATCTGGCTCTTCCTTATCAATTTTCTTAAGGCTGAATGAAGTTCAATTAAATTCACAGTTTAGATGGCATTCTTCTCAAAAGGAAAAAAAAAAATGAGGAGATTTTTTCGACTAATTCAGATCCAAAATTTTTTTTAATATGTATATTTCATTCACTCAACAAATACTCATCTTCAATTGCAATATCGAATAAATGTCTCAAAGTTCCCTTTCACTTTGGCTCTGAGGACCTGGATTCTGTTTGACCTTGAACAAGATTTTATTCTCAAATTTCCCATCAATAAAGCTGAGATAATGACAGTATTTGCCCACTGCATGGGGGAATTGTAAAACTTAATTAATTGAAATCTTGGATGAAATGTGTTAGCAACACCAACATTCTGCATTACTTCCTGACCTGTATATGAATGAGTGTTAATTTAAAAAGACAAATTCTCCAATTTATAGCATGATTGTAGAGTAGAATTTTACACACATACACACGCACACACATACACATGCTCATCCATATACATATGTATATGCATATGTATAGCTTGGCATTTATACGAATGTGTGATTTCAGCAGCAAATCAGCCAAAGGAAAAATTAGCTACAGTTTTTTCCAAGGGAAATAATTTTCTGTTCATGTTCTGTTATTTTCAAAAGACTCTAATGCTGTTATTTCAAAACTAAATGTCCTCAAACAAGGCAAAGGCAATTCTTCATTGAATTATGCTTGCAGATGCCAAATTTTCAGTGTTGTATTAAAGTCCTACAAGAATAATCCAAAATTTAAAAAAATGTATGTGGCAACTTTCTTTTAAAATGAATTAAAAATACTCCACCCTTTTAGGACCTGATAACTTTCAAAAGAAGATAAATAAACATTCAAAAAGAGAGAAAGAAGGGGGGAAGATAGAAAAGAAGAAAATATTTAAAGAATATCATTATCTTCACTCCTTCTCCCTAATTAAAAAAAAATCATTTGTAAAACTTATTTTGCATTCTGACTTGACTAAAATTGGGGAGGGTCATTTTGTAACAAAGTAATAGAAAGGAAGATCTGTGAACGTAATTGAGCAGAAGTATTAAGAAACTTTTTTTTTTCCTCTTTGCAGAGGTCTCTCTGGCTATCACGTACCTAAATTCCTGCCTGCCTTCCTTGGGACACAAACAGATTAGATATTTCTTACAGATAAATGTTTTCTCTGGATGCAGCTATTTTCATAGTCGATTAGTTGGCTAAATGCCATCGCATTTTTAAACTAGTTCATTTATATAGATTAGGCTTTTATTCAATATAGCACCAGTTAACTTTGGCATCAAAATACGATCTCCTGTCGTATCAGTCTATGTAGCTGATAAGAACAGAACACTGCCCGGCTAGTACTCACAGAGGGAAGAGTATATGGATTAGGGCTGTTTATCTTGTAACATGAATGAGACTCTTTTGTTAATTTAAATACCACTATATTTTAACACCTAATAAAAGTGTTAGACGTGAAATATAAACATTTTTATAGATACACTATGAATTTTAATATTATTTAACTTTACTTTGTTAAATCACTTTCTATCTAGACAGTATATTTCCATTAAAATCTTTAGTGAAGAGAGAGGGGAAAAATCATATGTAAAACATCAAATGGGTCTTGAAAAGAGATAGAGGGAGAAGCATTTTCTCCAAATATATACAAAATGAAAACAAAAATAGAAAATCTAATTGGCAGCATAACAGTTGGTGATCAGATACAGTTTTTTTTTCTTTTTTTAGACGGACGGGGTCTTGCTCTGTCGCCCAGGCTGGAGTGTCATGGTGTTGTCATAGCTCACTGAAGCCTCGAATTTCCTGGGCTCAAGTAATCTTTCAGCCTCAGCCCCCTGAGTAGCTAGGACTACCGGTGCCCACCCACAGCTAATTTTTAAATACTGTTGTGGAGATGGGTTCTCACTAAGTTGCCCAGGCTGGTCTCAAATGATCCTCCTGCCTCAGCCTCCCAAAGTTCTGAGATTACAGGTGTAAGCCACTGTGCCTGGCCCCAGACACAGCTTTTAAGAAGCTACTAAATCTTTCCTTCCATTATTGAAATCCTGTTTTTATTCATCTTTCTCATTTATTTGCAGAAAGGCTTTTTTCTGTTTTATTTACCACCACATACTTGAGGTGGAACAGTGTCTGACACATAGTATGTGTTAATAAATTTTTGTTGAATAAAGGAACAAAGGAAGCCTAGCTAGACAAAGCACATGGTGGTGGCCATAAAATTTGACATTGGTAAAAAGCAAAAGGAGCCCGTCGTCTGTCACCTTGAGGTTTGACAAGAAGGAAAAGAAGAGGATAGAAAACTAAGAGTCAAAATTTATCAATAAATGGGGCTCTGGCTCAGTCTGCACAGACCCTCGAAAGTAAGAAAATAGAAATTGCCCAAAGAGTCATTGAAATATTACTCTTTTCTTACGGAAGATTGAGACATCATTTTTGGCAAGAAAGGAGTGGAGTTGAAGTAGTGAGAAGAAATATGATAAAAACATTGCCAGTAGAGTAAGGGGCTCACCAAATATCTCTGAGTAAGTAAAACACTGTCCACGAGCTACCCATTGGCTAGTCACTGGGATGGCAAACCGCAATTGTGCTCAAAGAGCTCACAGCCCAAAGAGGAAGGAATAAATAGGCCAGTTCAGATCCTGATGGAAAAGAAAGGAGAAATAGGCAAGAAGGTGACAATAATTGAAAGGGAAATTAATCTCTCCTTTTTCCAAATGCATGACACATTTAGAAGATGTACAAAGTGCAGAAGTCCACACACCTTAGGAAAGATACAGTGGGTCACAAGAGTAAGTTCAGTGAAAAGCCTCTGAAATGCATGTTGATAAACTTGAGAACTTTTATGTGAGGAAAGAGTAACAAATTCTTCTGGAAGGATAAAAGCTCAGGGGAAATATGATTGGAGGTTTAAAAATTTACAAAGTAAATGGGATGAACATGCACTTGTTCAAAAAAGTTCAAGAATTGTGGAATGAAGGACAGCTCTCACAGCATTAGAGTGGTACATTTATGATAAACTTTTAAAAATACTATAACCAAATATAGTATGGATTAAAAATATAAATAGATTGGGATGTGTATAGACAAATTCATGGATCAGAGACAACTCTAGTAGCTTGAAGTCAAGTCTGGCCTGTGGCCATGGTTTTTTTAAACTTTTTATTATGGAAACTTCAAACATATACAAATTTAAATATGTATATATTCATCCAGCTTCGGTAATTATCAACCTGTAGCCAATCTTATTTCATGTATACCCTTTGTTTCCTTTATATTCACCTCCTCACCACAACCCTTGGATCATTTTTTTTTATTAAAGATAGGGTCTCACTCTGTCGCCCAGGCTGGAATGCAGCAGCTTGACTATAGCTCACTTCACCCTTGGATTCCCAGGCTCAAACGATCCTCCTGCCTCAGCCTTTGAAAGTGCTGGGATTATAGGCGTGAGCCACCATACCCAGCCCCTTGGATCATTTTGAAGCAAATCTCAAACATTGCATCATTCATCTGTAAAGAGTTCAGTGAATATTTCTAAAATATAAGGACATTTTTAAAAACATAACTGCAATACCAATATCACACCAAAAAAGTTAATAATTATTCCTTACCATTGTCAAATATCCAGTCAAATTTCAAATTTCTCTGATAGATATACAATGTTTTTTAAAAATTAGGAATTTGTTGTCACATTTGAAAATAGAAATATTTCAACCAAAAGTCTGAATTTCTGACTTCCCTTGAAAAATCAAAAAGATCTGGCAACTTTGGGTACACATTCCTGAATAGCAATATTAAGCAGAAATGAAGTAGCTGCTTCCTGTTTTAGACCAATCTCGAACTCTCCAGCTCACCACAGTCCTCACCACACCCTGTTGGCCTGCCCACTGCCCACTCCACCAGTCCACATTACTTGCCTGGCTCTTGGACACAACTGAGTTTGCAATCCTGAATCTAAGCTAACAGAAATCACGGATGATTGGAACCCATTCTTTAGCTTTTGGGGTTGATGTCAAATGACAAACCATGGTCATGGTTTAGCCTTACAGACTTGAGTAAGTTACAGAGCAGAAAGTCACAACCCCAAAGACAAATGGTCAGATTTGAAGGTCAAATGAAGGACAGGACAAGAGAAGATGCAAAGTCAACAGACAAGAGAGCCAAGAGGAGGAGTGGAGGAGTGATGAGGTACAGATTTATTTGATTAGTTCAAGAATTATTTGGAGAACCAAATAATGTACTGGGCTCTTTTCTTTGCCTTGCATTCCAAGATCCAGAGATGGGTAATGTTGCTTTTAAAGGAGTTATGCCAAGTTCAACACTACATAAAGCCTTTTCTCCCTCCCCATTCACTTGTCAGTTTTGAAATGTGAGAATGCAAGTACAGTAGGTTAAATTAAAAGTGTAGTCACTGGGGCAAGGTATTAATGCTCTTAAAATTAAAACTAAAATTAAAATCTAAAGTAAGATTTCTTATACTCACCTACATCTATATGTTGACTCCTTTGCAGATGAGCTGGAATGCTCAATACTCAATGTAAGAAAATAAAATGGTGTGTGTTTGGCAACCAGATGCCATTCTAAAGTGAAAGAGCTTAATTTTAAGACTGGAGGAAAAGAAAATGTACAATTTGCTTGTTATGCACACAGTAAATTAAAAACTAAAAAAGGCAATGAGTGTGAAATATTAAATATTTACTTCTCAGGGTATTTTTGTGCACTCTGATGTTAATGGATAATAATAATTACTGTACCTTATCCAAGACACACCTAGCTTGAGAAATTAAATTCACAACATATGGGTATACGCACCTGTCGATGCACATGCATAATTCCTATTAGTGTTAATAGTACCAGAGGAAACGCATCAATGAAAAAAAGAAAGACCCCAAGAAATTTAATATAATGAGAAACCTGGAGGGGTCTGTTTCCCCGGGAATTAAGTGAATTAATTACATGAGAATTTCTCAAAAAATGTATGCATCCAGGACACAGAAAAGCTGAATGTGTAAACGAGTTCATAGAAAACGTCTCACAAAATTGGCACTTGTCGTCTCTTTGTATGTTGAAAATCTCGAGATGGCTTGGGACTCTATGTAGAAGCTCAGTCAAGGAAATTAGTCATTTTAGACCTCACCGTTGCTCACATCTTTAACAAGGAGATGCCTTGTCTTCCTGCTCTTCTTCTCTAGATGTTAATTCAAATCCCCCAGTGAAGTGTCTTCATGGCCACAGTGATATGCGCATCCCTAGGGCAAGCACAAGTCCAAGCCATGCCTACATATAATGCATGGAAAAGGCTATGGGCCCCCTATTAGGAGGCAGTGGTTAATATAATTCAGAAGCCAAGAGGCCACAGCTTTATTGCAACTTCTGCTATTTAGCCACTTGGATGACTTTGATCTAGACCTCAGCATTTCTTTCTGTAAAGAAGAAGGGTAGTAATCCCTATCTACCCACTTCACAAAATCTGAAGGCTCCAGAAGGATGATAAGTGTGTGTGAAGGGAACCGCAAATCGCGAAGCACTATGCAACTGCAAGGACCATGCACAACTTAGCACTGTATTTCCTACTTGTCAGAGCTTCAATTTGCTTATTATGGATTTGTTTTTTTGTCTTTTCACCTTCTTCTTTAATATACAAGTAATATATGTCAAACACATAAATTAGAGCAAGATAGGCAGAAAGAAGAGGGGACATTATTCATGTTCTCACCACCTTGAAACAATACCCATTAACATTGGGGTACGTGTATATAGATCTAAGCCAGTGCTTCTCAAATGGGGGCACTTTGTGCCTCCACTCCCCCCTCTCCCCCCCCAGTGACATTGACAATTTCTGGAAACATTTTTGGTGGTTCACGATTCAGGGGGAGATTGGTGGGGGTGCTACTGCCATCTAGTTAACAGAGGCCAGGGATGCTGCTAAATATCCTACAGTGCTCAGGGCAGCCCCCTGAAATGAAGACTTATTCAGCCCAAAACGTCAATAGTGCCAAGATTGAGAAACCCTCGTCTAAACATATATGCACGTATGTGTCTGTAGTGTCACGTGTGACATTAATGCCAGAATGCCATTCTAAAATGCCTTTTACCAAATACTGCTAGGTGAAATGGCATTCCCAAAATCTCACTTTTGACCAATGTTTGCTACTATTGTAACAGCACACATGCAATGTACAAATGAAGTTTAATACTGAAATTATAAAATGTTTCTTTGTATACATTTAGTGGAGGAAGTGTTGTTCTTCCGATTTTTTCTATAACAGCAGGAAGCTGTAACAGGGGGTAGGGGAGATGTCATGGCTTTTGCTCAAGCAGATTTAGGAGTGCCTCCCCATCATTTACTCCTACATCTATTTCTTGACACTTCAGTGAGGTCACACAGATACTAGGCTGGCCACCTAGAGTGAGAGACCATGATTATTATGGGGACATTATTAAAGTAGGAATATTATTGTGGGTAATAATTTATTTTTGCTTGTCTTATGAATAAGTAGTTATAGAGTTAAGAAAACAAATAGGTTATTTATTATTTTGAATTCTCTTTAATAAAATTAAATATTACTTTTTACAAAGCTAAGAAATTAAACATCAGAACTCCACCAGAATAAACTTAATACTTAAGTTGATAGAAATGGAAAGAGGTCAAATTGGAAAGACATTCCACAATTTTTTAACCTAAAGAACATCGTTAAAAAAAAATACCAGTTATATGAGATCATAACCAAAATCAGATCTATCATGTTATTTTCACCTAGCAATATATAGTACATGTCTTGTTGTGTTCATAAATAGAACTCTATACACTACTTTTAACAGCACAGAAATATTTCATTGTATGGATGTTTATAATTTATTTAATCAATCCTCTACTGTAAAACAATGCCTCTCTACACATCTTCACTGTTCAGTTCTTATGACATCTTGAAGTATATTGTTAAATTGGTAGGAGTCAGATTAGAAGTCAAAGTGTAGGATTCATATGGCCAAGTTGTCCTCTCAAAGATTTATTGAAAAGGTGAAATTCAAGTTCATCTTAATACTTGCCATTTTACCTTCTTTCACAATCTGCTTCTATTCCTAAAAGTAGCACCCATTGCCTTCCTGGTAAGCTTGATTTTTTTTTCCAGTGACATGGACCATTCTATGCCACAATCTGTCCAAATCACCAAAATTAAATTGACTGCCGGGTGTAGATTTAATCAATTGATCACTGATCACTGAATTATCATTCAGGTGAAAGCTTGCAAAGACAGATCCATAGCAAATCCAATTCGGCCATGAGGGGAACCCTAATTAGCAATCTCTCATTCCTTTAAACTAACCTTTAACTTCATCCAATTGCCCATGTGTCAATTCAATTAACATCTGTAATTAATTTTTTAAATATTGTTCCCAAGCACCACATACAGGCCTCTTCTTTCTGATGGGTTCTCAGCAAGCCCTCACAAAGACAGGCATTATATGAAATTTCAGGTCTTTCTTTTGTATCCTTTTTGACCTTTATTTTTTTTCTGAGAGCTGCTCTGCTGTACTGGAAGACATTGGAAGTGGTTGACCAATCCATTCCCAAGGTCGTGGGTTGGGGTTGGAGGAGGGGAAAGATTCAGAAATAACTATATTGTGTTTTTAAAAAAAATCATTACAGAAGACTGTGTTTGTGCCTGGGTTTATGTGCCATTTACACAGAACACAAAATATTTTTAACCAAGTAGAAAGAATTCTTTAAATGTAAAGAGGTCTCCGTGTTTTAATAATATAGACACAGGGCCGTGGTGCTAACAGTTCTTCTCTCTGGCCACTAGGGTGCCATTCTCTGCTCTAAGAGAGAATTGGCTAGATGGGACCTCTAGCCTATAATACCTCCTTCTAATTGTGAATTTATTCTTTCCCTTCTTGCTGGCGATTTTTACTTTTCCAGCTTGGCACATAGAATCTTGCAAGTCTCCCTGGAAAGTGACTCATATTTAAATATGAATGGGGCAGCTGGCTTCTGTTATCTTAAAGGGTTACATTATGTCATTGCACATTTTCTACTGGGGTAAAAACAAACTGTACTCTTTCCACACATCAATTCCAGTAATATATATTTCTATGAGATCACCGGGACTTATAAAGTGTCTGAAATTTTTCCAGCTTTAAAAATTAAGACCAAGGTACCGTTTCTTAATAATTCAGCAACAGCAACAAAAAATTCTTTCATTTCCTGCCATATTGTTTGGGATTTATTTCTAAAAAAATTGTAGCGATGATGATGATGGTGATGATAACGTGTTTTGACCATTTCCCATACACCAGGCACTGTACCAACAGTTTTACATGTAGTCTTCATCACAGTCTAAAGAAAGAGATATTCTTAGTGTTTCCATCGCTCGGATGAAGACTGCAAAGACTTAGAGGGGACACATGGCAGAGGCAGGGTTTGAAAGTAGCCAGTTTTAACTCCAAAGGCTATACCATTAGTTGTCGTGATATACACTCATCCACACATCTCAGTAGACAATCTTCTAAGGCTCTAGTAAGCAAATTTTGAATTTTTCCTCTGGGAAGCCTTTCCTGGCCGCACAAGGTGAGGTGAGAAGGCTAGGTGAGATGGCCTGAATTTCTCTAAGCATCACCCGCACAGACTTCTATTAGAACAGGCAATGTGCTCTATTTTAGCAGCCTCTGCATGGTGACTACTTGCTCCCACGACGTACTGACAGCCCCTTGACGACACAAACTTAATCACCTCTAACAGTACCCAGTTACCTGGTAAGCACGCAGTAAGTGTTTGATCAAAGAATGAGCAGATGAACAAATGAGTTATGTCTCTTTTATCTTAGAAGTTATGTCTCTTTGATCTTTTATCTTAGAAAATATAGTTGCAAAGTGAAATTCTCAGTGCTATACTTCTCTTCTATTTTCACATCATCCTCCACCGTGCAATTTGCCTCATTGGAAAACTATCCCAAATCCTGCCTCCTTCCAAAGAACAGTGGACACTGGAGTCAGACTGCCTGGGTTAGAATCCTGGCTCTGTCACTCCCCTGGCATAGATTCAGGCCTCCTGCCTCCAATTTCTTAGCTGTGAAATGGGTTATATAACAACACCTAATCCACCCTACAGGGCTGTGGTGTGGATTAAATAACACAATGCAGGCACTGTGATTAGAATAATGCCTGACACGTAAGAAGTTAGTAAAGGTAAGTGTTGTAGTAGCATTAATAGTTGTAGGTATAGTAGCAATAATAGTAGTAGTAATAATATTCTCTACAAAATCGATCATGAAGGATAAAGGAGGGAAGATTAGGACACTTTCTCAAACTTTATATTGCTATTTGGTGCTACTGCTATAAAGGGCATAACTTCCTCATCAAAAATAGAATCGAATCCTTTTTAGGTACTTGATAATAATTTTTTTTTTTTTTTTTTTTTGAGACCGAGTCTCACTCTTTTGCCCGGGCTAGAGTGCCATGGTGTCAGCCTAGCTCACAGCAACCTCAAATTCCTGGGCTCAAGCGATCCTTCTGCCTCAGCCTCTTGAGTAGCTGGGACTACAGGCATGCGCCACCATGCCCGGCTAGTTTTTTCTATATATTTTTAGTTGTCCGATTAATTTCTTTCTATTTTTAGTAGAGACGGGGTATCGCTCTTGCTTAGGCTCAGTTTTGAACTCCTGAGCTCAAACAATCCGCCCGCCTCAGCCTCCCATAACAATCTTTCAAGGTAAGTCCTATTAACCTCACTTACAGATGAGGAAATAGTTTCAGAGAGGTTAAGTCACCTGCCCACAACCACACAACATAGCTAGTAAGTTATGGCACCAGGATATGAACCCTAATTTGTTTATTTACTTAATAGCCTATCCCTTCCACTAGACCAAAAGCACTATGAGGCGAGAGAGCACATCTGTCCTGTTCATCACTGGATGCATAGCCTGTAGCACAGTGCATATCCAGCAATAGGGAATTTTGGAAAGTGTAAAAAAAATGAATAAAGAAATGGATGAATAAATCCAGAGCCTAATCTCTTAACCGAAATGTGTCTCTTATTTATCTGAAATGAATGACATTCTTGTACAACACATTGCTATGGTTTGAATGTGTCCCTCAAAATCCCTGTGTTGACAACTTAATCCCCAATGCAACAGTGTTGGGAGGTGGGGCTCAGTGGGAGGTGTTTAGGTCATGAAGGCTCCACCCTCATAAATAGATTAATGCCACTATTAAAAGAGCTTCTGCTCTTCTACCGTGTGAGGACTTAACCCTCATCCTCTCTTGCCCTTCCACTTTCTGCCATGTGAGGATGCAGTAGGAAGGCCCACACCAGATGCTGGCACCTTGATCTTGGACTTCCCAGCCTCCAGAACTGTGAGAGAGAATACATTGTTGTTCTTTATAAATTACCCAGTCTCAGGTATTCTGTTATAGCAGCACAAACGGACTAAGACACGCATCACTGGCAAAATTACTTATATAATAATAATACCTGCTATTTATTAAGTGCCTGCTATCTTCATTGTTCCTGTGCAATAGTTTTGCCCTCGATTCATTCATCTACTCAACAAATACTTATTGAGTGCCTACTACACATCATACTTGATCACTTTTTTAAAGGGTCCAAAAGAGGCACCAAATAAAATAAATGGCAGTAACTTCTATTGCTGTTGACTGTCTTTCTGTGCACAGTAAGCAGAAAAACAGTCCCCCAAACGTATCTGCATCCAAATCCCTGGAACCTAGGAATATGTGACCTTACTTTGCGGATGTAACTAAAGTTAAGGACGTTGAGATAGGGGATTAGCCTAGATTACATAGTCACATGAGTCCTTGACATAGCCTTTTTTCTGCTGAGGTCAGAGGTAGAGGAAGCTGTGAGTATGGAAGAGAGCGGGAGGGATGAACATGGCCGGCTTTGATGATGGAGGAAGGGGCCATGAGCTAAACAATGTGGGCAGCCTCCAGAAGCTGAAAAAGACAAAGAAATAAATAATCCCTTAGACCTCCAGAAAGGAATATAGCCCTGCCAACACCTTGATTTTGCCCAGTGAGACCCAGAACTGCACAATAATAAACTTGCATCTTGAAGCTGCCGAGTTTGCAAGTCATTTGTTACAATAGCAGTAGAAAAGTAATACAATGTGCAATGACAAAAGAAACAGGATTCTCAGGCTTCTAAATAATAAGAAAATTGATTTTTAAAAAGTATTTCAAGGGTAAGTATTAACTTTTATGCCTAAAAATTGCAAACTATAATGTAATGAATAATAAAATAAATATTAGTATTGGATACACTTGCTACCAGCTGCAAAAATACCCATTACGTGTATCACGCTGCAAATCTTCCAAAATCAATACACAGCATTAGTGGATTAAAGTGATTTCCCTTACCACTTGGGGTAGATGGTCATTCCTTGTAGCCAATCAGCAGAACTCTCAACTGCTCACCAAGAAGATCTGCATCAATCACTCGATTTTCATTTTTTAACTTTAAATATTTTCATTGGTCACATTCATCTATAAATTTGTACTTTCAAAATAATGTGTTTTCCATTGAGATCATTTCATCCACTGAGAGGAAAAAGAAAAAAAAAAGGATTGGAATTGTGCCAAAGGAGAAAAAAAATTAATTTTCCTGCAGCAGAGGATCTTGTTAAAGTGAAACATCTTTCCCAAGAAAGGAATGCTAACACAACACAACACAATACTAATAAAGTCCTTTCATAATATTTTTTCTAAAGATTACTTGCATTTTAAAAATTGCCTTTTATATCACCCCCAAGTGATACTTAAAAAGATAAATCGCCTCTGAACAATTACACTTTCCTTGCATTTCTGGTTAACGTACATATGCTTTTGTGAAGTTATCTTTAGTCAAGGAAACTCACCAAAAGAAAAGATCATTTACAGTTAAAAGGAATAATTTGTATGATTTAAAGAAGAGCTAATAAAGGCTCAGATTTTCCCAAGGTAACACCCATGCATTAAAGGCCCATATTTGTGTTTAACAACTGGGGTAAAAAAATACTTGGTTTAATATTTCACAAACAATAGATTCATTTTATGTGCATTTAATATATGCGATTTTAAATCCAAGCTTCTAAATATTCACTAGTCACTTCCCTTTGTAATGAGAAATGAATGCATCGTGCTTTTGGACCTTGGGGTGGGGAGGTGGGGAGAGAAGTGTATACATTTTTAAGAAAATGTTTCTACTTTCCCCTCCCCAAAGAAAAAGGGGAGTGGATAAAGAAAACGTTAATGGTGCCAGGGTGTTGGACTGTTGGTGAGCAGGTGTGTGCTATTGAATGGGCCTCTAGTGAATTGGAAGCTTTTAAAAGAGATTGATTCTCTTGCTTAACTAATTATTTCAAACATGCTTTTAAAGGTATTAATTACTTGTAGAAAAGAGTCTCCATTTGCTTCTAAATTGTTTCTTTGGGTGATTCTTTGCCTGCAAAAAATGTCTGGGGTAAAAGTGAACATTCTGTCAGCATAATT
>NW_012150685.1:1189065-1209534 GCF_000956105.1 Propithecus coquereli | reverse complement strand
TATACGTCAGTGCTAGATTGAATAGTCCATAAAAAAGCTTCCCATTTTTATTTCATTTATGTATGTGTATGGACGTGTCTGTTACACAATGATCTGGAAACTTCTACTCCTTAGTTTGTCTTGCAGATCATGTAAATTAGAATCAGTATCTTCACTGCCTTCAATATCTGTTCTCAATGCCACAAAGTTATTGATTCAATGATTTTTTTCAGTTTGATCTGCTGAAGGTATTTAAATCTACATCAAAAATGTATGTGTGGTTGGCCCAAAATATTTTTAAACACAGTGAATCTAATATTACCAGGGTAGACACCACTATAATCATCAGAATGTTAAGCACAATTGCATATTGCCTGTGACTTAATTCTTGAGTTTTAGCTTCCTAAGATGTCCAGGTTTACCTGAAAAAATGTTGGGTAGCTTCCCCCAACCCAGGCACAGTAAATTCTCACTGTGCGCTAAGAACAATTTCCAGTGACAAGAGGCCATTTTGCCAATTTGCTATCCACTACTCAGACTAATGAGTCACAGACAGCAGAATAAAGAAACTTAATACTCTTAGCGTTAATTAGTACGCGAAGGGTTGGTCATTTTAAATGTTCCTTGGTAATGCCATAAAGTAACAAAAAACACATTTAAAAAAAAAAACCCGCAGGCACCTTGATGTTTGAGCAACTACTTTATTTTAACCCAGCATCTGCCAAAATTTGTAGGAATATCTTCCCTGTGCCAAGATTTATATATATATTGCTGCATAAACATTTTGAAACAAAAAAAGAATACCTAAAAAAAAGTAATTGGATCAATTTTACTCACTCTAACTTTTGTTAGACTTTTAATAATACTACAGCCATCCACCAGCACCAATCCAGAGTTTTAAAAGCTTCACTGCTGGTGTAAAATATATAGACAAAAGGAAAAAAAAATCTACATCAAAAATGCATCTTTGGTTGGCCCCAACACATTTTAATACATTGGATGAATATCTAATTGTTAAAACCAACACAAAAGACTGAATCTCTTCTCTCAACGTTCCCAACAGGATAATGCAGTCTAACAGTTTATAAACACAAGGCAGGAATTAAAATTAAAAACTACCCCAGGTCAGAAATGATATCACTTTATAATTAGAGAAAAAACTACTAGTACCCAGTGGAGATTAAGGAGATGGTTTCTGAAAATGTACATAAGAGCGACAAAAATAAACAACTTCCACAGTCTGGTGGCACAATTCTGTTCCCTTGTGATAGAAACACAAAAAGGAGTCTCTAACAAGCTCCAAAAATATGTGTACGTGTATTTTAAGTAAAATTTAGCTTTCCGGCCAACTACATTTTTTTTCTGCTGGAAATAATGAACTAACGTAAAAATGATATAAGGATGTGTGTAAAAAGGACATTTAAGTGAAACAGGTTGAAGAACTCCATAAATTTACTGAAGATTAAATTAAAGCCGGACATGTAAGATCTAGAGATAAAACAATTTGGGGTGGTTCCTTCTCAAGGATGCTTCCGGCTTTATAGGAAACCAGGCTTGCATAACTAATTAGTGGCAGGATCATCCCTGGCTCTGAAATGGGAGTCCCAAGCAGCCCCTCATAATACATATATGCTCAGAACTCATTCCTTTTGATATGCCTTGTTCTTGACCTAAATACAATAGAAATTCTTCCTTGGGGTGCACGATATACATGAAAAAGTACAACTTCTTTTTAAAACGCCATTAGAATATTTTATTGTGTGTGGACATACACTCTTGTTACTCCTAAATGCTATTCTATTGAGTACAGTTTATATTCACTGGCAAAGAGAACTCTCTGGGGAAGCCGGAGAGGGAATGCAATTTCTAGTAATAACAGCTCACAACAGTGAATACTCTCCACTTATCCCCACAATTTCCAGCTATTTTGGACTCCTTTCTGAATTAACCTTTCATATCAAAAGGAGCAATTCTGCACACTAGAGACTCCGGCACAATTTCATGCATAATTTATTCACTCAGTTCAACATTAAACGCACAGTCCTTGACTTTGTCAAGGTGGATTCTGTTGGCAGACTTCACAAGCAGCAAAACAGGAGAAACGAGATCTACAACTCAACCTCTTCACCTATTCTGTCTGGTGAGAGATGGCTGGTGGGGGGCAGCGGAAAGAGAAAAATAAGGCGAGATTCTAGTTTAGCGTGTTGTCATCTGTAGAATCTCTAGCAAGCACATAGTATTTTCACATATATTTGAGAGACACAGTAGTCTCTCAAAGGTTTTTTTAAAAAGTCAAAAAAAAATTTAAAAAGAAGCTTGAATTCTGTTTCACCAACAAAAGCCTGGTGCAATTCGTTGTCTTCCTGACAATGCCACCATTGGTAGAAAAACAATGCTTTTATCCTGGGTTGCTTAGTAGGCACCGTTGGAGGAAATTACTCGAAGCTGTTATTCAAACAGACCCACACATTAGCTTGAGATCACATTAGAAGGGCTCATTTTGGAAATCTAAATAATAGACCTTCCAGTGAGATCCCAAATCCCAGATTGGCACTCCCAGATTGGCCTTCAAGAACATAGACATTCATTTTCTCTTCCTAAACTGCTCACGTGAACCCTCCAATGAGGCATATGTGCGACTGCTTGTAAAAATGGAAGCCCGATACACCACGAAACTGATCCTTGGCCTTTTCAGTGGCGGATGAAGCTCAGGGTACACGGGAGGTCCATTTTCCCTCCTTCAACAAGGCAACCTCGTTCAAAGCCATTGAATCCCGACGCAAGAGTCCAGCTATTGTCAGGGTCAAAGTGCACATATTCCTCTCTTTCTCAGTCTTATAGATTACAAACAATTTTCGTTCATCATGTAACGGCAAGGTTTTTTTTTCCTGTTAACTATTACTATGTTAGCTTCCTGTTATACTATAAATACAGTCATCTCTTGTATCCCTGGCGGATTGGTTCCAGGACCCGCCCACCCCTCACCCCCGGCCAGGAAACCAAACTCCAAGGATGCTCAAGTCCCTGATATAAAATGGCATCCTGTTTGAATACAATATCCTCCTGTGCACTTTAAATCACCTCTAGATTACTCTTATATCTAATACAATGTAAATGCTATGTAAATAGTTGTTCTACTCTATTGGTTTTAATTTTAATTTTTTTATTGTTGTATTGTAATTTCGTTTGAGGTTTTTTCCCAAATATTTTCGATCCATGGTTGCTTGAATCCACGGATGCAGAACCCACAGATACAGAGGGCTGACTGTGCTTAATATACGCCAGCAATGTCACTAAGGGCTTTACAAGCATTATTGAGTTTATCCCATCTGACATCGCCGTGAGATAATTATTAATGTGTTGCAGATGAAGAAACTGAGACCCAGAGATCCTAATTACTCTGCAGACCACCTCTCTTGCAGGCCTCAATTTCCCTTGAAAGGCAAATTGTGAAACTAAAGCAATAATTAAATTTTAACATAGGAACCGACATTATGTGATTTCCCTAAACACATTAGACAAAGTGATTTGGTCCTTAAGTTTCACACTTGCCCTTTAAAATATTACTTTCCTGCAGCAGCCACATCCCACTTTCCAAACCTGCGGATAATATGAGGCCTAGGGGTATACAATGAGACGTCTTTGGAAATTCCACAAATGCCAGAACTTTTCACACAGGACATTTTGGCAAAGGTCTTTAAATCTAAACTTTCTTCGCCAGCTGCCCCCAAAGTCTAGTTTAGAAGAAGCCTATGCACATAAATTGGAGCCCTACCCAAACCAAGCCTAACTTTTATAATTTGCCTTTAAATTTACTGCAAGACCATGAAAATTAAATGCCTCTGGTACCGTCAAAGTAGCTCACTGAGAGTATAGCAGTCCTCCTCAGTTACCATTCATTCAGCAGCCTTTTTATTATCTCGAGACAGTTTCTGGATTTGGACCAAATCATTGAGACCTGTGAAAACTCAGAGGTGCAGCAGGTTTTCAGTTTATGACCTTTTCAACTCCAGAGACATTGATTTGCATCCTGATTATGACATATCAAAATGAAGTTTAGAAGCCTCATTTTGCCCTAGATTCCATTTACACCCATCCCCTCCACCCTGTCCCCCAAGCCACCATGCAATTTGGGATGATTGGCAGATGGTAGGAATAGCACAAGGCTTGTTGGACACATTGGTCTCAAGAGGCAGGGCTAAGTGTCCCTCCTGCCTGGAGTCCTCAAACATTCCCACCTCTCATCTCTCTTGTGTATTCCCAAGGACCATGAAAGCCCACAGTCCATAGATAGCATTGACCTGTGACTTTAGACCCTAGAGCAGGATCTTATGTTTCCAGAGTGACAACCAAGTCACAAAACTTCTAGAATTCTATTTATCAGAAGCTAAACAGTATCCCAGTCTGCTTTTTTCTACAGACGATGGAATGCTGGCCAGCTTTATTTCCTGACATAAACTTAGAGGGTCAGCTCCTTTGCTTCCCAGCCTGGTGACCTTGAGTAGGTGTCTTAACCTTTCTGCACCTTAGTTTCCATATTAGGAAACAGTTTGAATAATATCAACTTTAGACAATTCTGAGAATTTAACCTGATAATGATTTTAAATTGCTTCACCCACTGCCTGGCACAGAAAGGTTCTACATTCACAGGTGACATTTATCTGCTTTCCGTGTATGGTTATCAATTTTAATTTTAATCACCACAACATGTCTTTAAGTGGTTATTATAATATTTATCATACATATGTGGGCCCAAAATACAAATTTAAGTTACATGTGTAAATGTTACTCAGCTGGTAAGTGGGGAGCTTGAATTTGAACATGTGTCTCTTTGACTTTAAAGCCCAGAAAGTTTAAATCGTCATACCATGTTGCCATACTAATAAATGACTGCTAAAAAGGGCTTTGCAAAAACTAACAAAGTACTGAGGAGGAAATTGTGAAGGGCCATGAACTTAACTTGCAACTAAAATAAAGTTAATTCTCTACTGTTTGTTTCTGCAGAATTCTCCAAGAAGCACTTCGTAAAAGGGCTGTCTAAATGTATGCTCCCCGAAGTAGATTGGTATTCCACCAACATATCCTTTCCCTACTGGTGCACTCGCTGGCCGAACCACTGCTAAGGGCTTGCACCTGTGATCATTGCAGAAGCCTTGTCCATGGCCGATGGAAGCCACCTCCCCTGAGACAGGACTACTAACAGGTACATTAGAGTTCACCAGAGAAACAAAATCAACAGAATGCGCATACATGCGTGCTTCGTGTGTGTATGTGTGTGTGTGCATATGTGTGTTTGCATGTGTGTATAAAGAGATTTATTATAAGGAATTGGGTCGCACGGTTGCAAATTATGGAGACTGGCAAGTCTAAATCTTCGGTGTAGGCCAGCAGGAGACCCAGGAGAGCTGATGGTGCAGATGAAGTCCAAGTGCAGTCTGCAGGAGAATTCCTTCTTGTTCGGGGAGGCCAGTATTTTTGTTCTATTTAGGTATTCAACTGATTGAATGAGGCCCACTCCAATTATGGGAAGCAATTTGCTTTGCTCAAAGTCCACCAATTTAAATATAAATTTCATCCAAAAATATCCTCCAAGTTGGCACATAAAATTAGTCATCACAGGAGGTTCCAAGCCCCTCCCCATTCAGTTGGCCAATGACTAACTAAGACAAGATTCAAATGGCCTGGACAGAACAAGTCAGTGGTGTGGTTTAGGTTCCAAATTCCTCCCATATTTATGGTTCAGATGGAGGGTAGACTTTACATGCAATTATGTCTTTGCTTGGCCTCTTCCCCTTCCCTGTTCTGCTTCTGTCTCTCTCTCTCTCTGTCACACGTTTGTCACTAGGAGCCGTCCCTCAACAATCAATACACCATGACTAAATCCCTGCCTCAGGCTCTGCTTCCAAGGGAACCTATCCAGGACACTCCCTATTATCTCCTGACTGGCTCCGGGGCCACACTGTACTTCACACTTATTCACCTCCTCAACCACAAGGCTATCTGTGTTTGCCTCACCCAACATGTTCTCCTAGTATAAATTATGTTGTAATAAATTATGCTATTCTGACTCCAGTTTCAACTCTGTTTGAAAAATTGCTCTTATTCGCTCGATCCCTGCTGACTCACAGAGCCTTCATCGGACCATGGGGCTCCGAGAGTCCAATCTGAAAACCAATGCTTTAAGGAAATACTTACTTTGAAATTTCCATCATAGTTTTACTGAAATTGCATTTACAATGACTAACAGTTACCTTGACCTTCATTCTAATGCTGTATTTGAGATCCAGGATGCAAAATGCCTTTCAGTATAAAGTACTTTATAGTAAGATATTTGTCTTAGTCCTTTTAGTGTTGCTATAACAGAATAACTGAAACTGGGGAGTTTATAAAGAAAAGAGGTTTATGTGGCTCATGATTCTGGTGGCTGGAAAGTTCAAGATTGGGCAGCTGCATCTGGTGAAGGCCTCAGGCTGCTTCAACTCATGGAGGAAAGTGAAAGGGGAGTGGGCATGTGCAAAGAGATCTCATGGTGAGAGAGGAAGCAGCAGAGGAAAACTGAGGAAGACAGACTTTTTAGCAACTCACTCTCACAGGAACTAATCTATTCCTGAGAGAGCAAGAACCCAGCCCTGAGAAAGGGCATTCATCTACTCATGAGGGATCCACCCCCACGATCAAAACACCTCCCAGTAGGCCCTACCTCTCAACATTGCCACATTGGGGATCAAATTTCAACATGCGTTTTGGGAGGGACAAATCATATCCAAACCATAGCAATACTCAGGCAGTTTTTTAACTCCTCTTGAAAGGGGTTAATAAGAAATCACCACAAGTAAGAAACTTACCATATGTCAAATGCCATTCCAATGTTTTAGATTGCTAAGTTATATTCTCTGACTTGTATCTCTCAACTATAATAACCCCCAACATGGAAGTGCCAGGTTACTATCATCAAATACCTTAATATGACATTTAAATCCTTCCATATGTTGAGCTCAACAACTTTATTAGCTTTATCTGACAATTCATCCCTCCATGCAAGGCTGGAAAATAGATTTCATGTCATCTTGGGCCAATTGCAAGTGCCTCCATGAAGCATTACGTGGAGAAGCAATCTAAGGACATCTTTAAGCCCAACTGGAAAGAGTGCTGTGATCAACTAGTAATATCTGCCACAGGTGCAAGAGTCGCGAGTGGTGTATTATTAGACTCTTCTTCCCAAGCAACAGAAACAGAACTCAAACTAGCTTAAGAGAGAGAAATGGAGGACCAGGGGATAATGGCTCATATTACTGAGAAGTCCATGGTGAAGCCAACAAAGATAATATCACCAGATTTGCCTATGTGTATTCCTCCTCCCTTTTCTCTCTCTGTCTCTTGGCTCAGCCTCACTCTGTTGGGCTTATCCTCTTCTCCTATATATAAGCACTGGGGATGGGGCAATGGAGAGAGAGTTGTGCCATGGACCAAATATCTTCAACTTACGATATCCCAGTTTCAGACACCGAGGGTGATTTCTTAACATCCCTCTACATATTCAATTCCAGAGAAGGACTCTGTTTGACCCTTCTTTGGTCATATGACTACCACTTGGGCCAGTTGTTGAGGCCAGAGGGGAAGAACAGTGTGACTGGCAGTTCAAATAGGATTGGGTAAAGCCATAACCAAAAGCAAAGGGTGTGCTGTTATCTTTAGGAGGGGTGAAAAGATAAAATCAACAGATGTCCACTATAGGTAGCATGCATATCATAGACTCCTATTCCTACTCCAGACATTGAAAGAATTAAACACACCACACTTTCCTCTATTAATCTCAACCTCTATTAAATATCCTTCTCTATTCTTCCCTAACTTTTGACATTCTATTAACCATCATCCTAGGCTATCTACAATCCTACTCTCCACCACCAAATAAAGAAATCATATTTCCTTCCTTTGATCTCTCATAGCAGTTTGTTGATCCCTCTGTTCAGCATTAAGTTATCTGACTTTCTATTATAGTTACTATATCATTTAAGAATATTTCTGGCAGCAAATGATTTCTTTTTCTAGTAGAGTAAGCAGAAAGGGCTTATGCTCCTGAAAAGTAAAAGAGTAATTCTGGCTTCTGGTGCTCAGAAATATCACCAAAATCCAATTCACTCTATTTCAGCTCTTGACTCATCCTGGCTTACTTTGATGAGCTAACTTCATTAACAGACAGGCTGTCTCGCCATGGTGGCCAGATGACTATAGCAGATCTTGCCTTCATGTCCTCTCAGCTTCGTGTCCAGGAGAGGAATAAGAGTGTCTCTCCTGCAAAGCTAGAACTAAAGTCATAGGTTCAACTTTCATTGGTCAGAATTATGATATATGCTCATTAACCAATCACTGTGCTTGAGTTAGGAGGCTCTACTTAGGAGCTGAGCTAATTAGAGCAAGACCCTGGATCTGAAAATGATTCCAACCCCTTCTAGCTATATGAGCTGAGAGTGGGGGAGAGCTTGTGCATCTGGAGAAAATCCAGGCTGTTCAACAGATGAGATGGATATCGGGCAACTGAGAAACGACAATGTCCACCGCATTCGTCTCTATCCCAAGGTTTCTATACTAGGATCAACAATACTCTAGGGACCCCAGAAAATTTTTTTCTTAGGAAAGGGAAATATCAAGAAGCTGAAAATTTGGGGCTATTGGCCTCTCTCCATTATTTCAACACAAGTTTCTCCCCCTTTACTGTTCTATATATCTGGCTTGTTTGTAATCTTTTCTTTAAAAAATCATTGTTTAGCTTAGAAAAATTTAAATCATTGTAGCTGACTGTAAGGCCATTGAAGGCAGTCACCTATGCTTAATTTTGGACTTATATGTAATTTTAACTTTCTTCAGGCAGTATTTTTTTTTTTTGAGACAAAGTCTCACTCTTTTGCCCAGGCTAGAGTGCCATGGCGTCAGCCTAGCTCACAGCAACCTCAAACTCCTGGGCTCAAGCAATCCTACTGCCTCAGCCTCCCGAGTAGCTGGGACTACAGGCATGCGCCACCATGCCCGGCTAATTTTTTCTATATATTTTTAGTTGTCCGATTAATTTCTTTCTATTTTTAGTAGAGACGGGGTCTCGCTCTTGCTCAGGCTGGTTTCGAACTCCTGAGCTCAAACAATCCACCCGCCTTGGCCTCCCGGAGAGCTAGGATTACAGGCGTGAGCCACTGCGCCCAGCCCAGGCAGTATTTTTGAAACGTTCTTTTCCCAATCTCCTCCTCCTTTTTAACTTTGATTCTGTATTTTAATCTTTGCTATACTTTATACATTGGATCAGTTATATTATGTATTATAGAGGATTTAAAAATAGGCCATGCTAAATTATTCTTTTTTAAAGGGCAGATAAAAACAAGTTAAAAGACACATTTGTACACAATTAGTGTGACACAGACACAATTAATCTGAAAATGATCGGATTCTACTTGTCTTCCTTTTCCACTATCATTAGTTAGTTGAAAGAGGGTTAACACCAGCCTGCTTCTCAAATTTTTTGTAATGCACAATAGATAAATGAGAAAAAAAAAAGAGAAACTGAAGAAGGTTTAGCTGAAAGGCTGTAACGATCTATTTCACAGAGACTCACAGGTCATATTGGGTATCCCTAGAATTGTTGAACAACACTGGCAGAATTCTAAAATGGCCACCCCGGATTCCCAGTTCCTGGTTATTCAATCAAACATTAATCTAGGTACTGCTATGTAGGGACTTCTCAGGTATATTAAGGTTACTGATCAGTTGACCTAAATATAGGGAGATTATTTGGGTGTACTTATGTAATCATCTGAGCCCTTTAAAAGCAGAGCATTTTCTCTGGTTGATAGTAGAAGATGTCAGAGAGATTTGAAGCTTCAAAAGGACTCAATGTGCTGTTGCTGACTTAAAGATGGAGAGAAGCCCATGAAAAGGAATGTGGGCAGCCCTAAGGAGCTCTAGGAGCTGAGAGCAGCCCTCAGCCAACAGCCAGCAAGGAAATAGGAACCTCAGCATGGCCTGGATCTTGCCAACAACCTGGATGAGCTGAAGCAAATTCCTCCCCAGAACCTCCAGGTAAGATCGTAGCCAGATAAACACCCTAACTTTGGCTTTGTGAGACCCTAAAAGGAGAACCCAACCAAACCTTCCCAGACTTCTGACCTGCATAACTGTGAGGCCATTGGTATTGTTTTAAGCCACTAAATTCGTAGTAATTTGTTACACAGCAATAGAAAACTAATATAACATTTTTATCCTAAGATTTCCTCTTGACAGTAGGGCAAAGAATTTATGACTAAGACCCCAAAGGCAAATATCCCAGCAACAAAAAACAAATAAATGGGACTTAGTTAAACTAAAAAGCTTCTGCATAGCAAAGGAAATAATCAACGGAGTGAACAGACAATCTATAGAATGGGAGAAAATATTAGCAAACTATACATCTAGCAAAGGACTGATATCCAGAATCTACAAAGAACTCAAACAAATAAGCAAGAAAAATACAAACAGCCCCATCAAAAAGTGGGCAAAAGACCTCAACCCAGAAGTTTCTCAAAAGAATATAGATGAATGAACAAAAAAACATATGAAAAAATGCTCAACATCACTAATCATCAGGGAAATGCAAGTTAAAACCACAATACTAACTTATCCCTATCAGAATGGCCATTTTTAAAAAGAAAAAAAAGAACAATAGATGCTGGCATGGATGCAAAGAGAAATTATATACTGTTGGTGGGACTGCAAAGTAGTACAATCTCTATCAAAAACAGTATGAAGAGTCCTCAAATAAATAAATGTAGATCTACCATTTAATCTGGCAATCCCACTACTGTATATTTACCCAAAGCAAATGAAGTCATCTTATCAAAAAGACACCTGCACGTGAATGTTTATCACAGCACAATTCACAACTGCAAAGATGTGGAATCAACCTAAGTGCCCCTCAGTTCATGAGTGGATAAAGGGAATATGGTATATATGTCCCATGGAGTACTACTCAGCTATAAAAAGGAATGAAATAATGCCATTTTCAGTAATGTGGAGGGAACTGGAGACCATTACCCTAAGTACCTCAAGAATGGAAATCCAAACACCATATGTTCTCACTAATAAGTGGAGGCTACTAGACGGGTACACACAGGCACAAAGTGATATAAAGGACGTGAGAAACCAAGGGGGAGGCAGGCAAGAGGGTGGGTGTGGGATAAAAATCTACCTATTGGGTACAGTGAACACTATTGTAGTGATGGCCACACCAAAAGCCCTGACTTAAGCATTATACAAGATATCCATGTAATAAAAACACTTGTTTCCCTTAATGTAAATAAATAAATAAAGCTATATTACTAAGATTGTTGCTGTAGACAATGTCAGGACCTTTGAAAACCATGCAGAACGCTTCTCAAGTTTGTCTACTTAAAGCCTATTGGCTTCCATCCTCTCATCAGTCAGAGGTTGCCCCCTGGGGTATTAGGTACCTGGGCACTTCTACTTTATAATTCCAGGTCCTGACACTTCAAAGAAAGCCTTCTGCCGACGAGCTGAGAGGCGCAGCTCACACTCTCAGCGTGTCGGAACTGTTCCCTGTCTAGGCAACAGAATGAGGGGCTGTGATGAAAGGCCCCCAAAACATCTGCTACACCTTCTTTGCAAAGCTTTCCCTTATTGCCTCCAAGAGAGAAGTGCTCCCAGAGTCCTCTGTGCTTAGCCCTATTGCAACACTTACTCTAGCTGACTTTAATTGCCTATTTCCTGCACTAGGTTCTAAACTCCTGGAGGACATGCCCTGCTAGTAGAGCCTATGCTAGAATTCCTCACATTGGTTAAATGAATCAATCCTCAACACTTATCCTAAGCCGCTCCATGGTACTAAACATCCAACTCCACATATTTCAAACACAGTTAAAAAGATACCAACTAGTTAATCTAAAGTGTAAGATCTACGGCCCTAACTGTCAAATATATAACCAAATACTTTTGACTCAATTTGAAATACTACGGTAACGTTGTTTTCTTTCTGGCCTTTGTAATTTAAGAAGTCCTAAGTAAAGGAGACAGAGAAAGCAAAATCCTCAGGCTGAAGGAATTTAAAATTCACTGCTCAATACATCTTTATTATATTTTTTCAATCTTTGTTCCTATAAACTCAATCAATAAAAGTTACCTTTAAAATAATTTAAGCAAGTGGCTATATTTTTTTCTATTCTGGACTTATTCAAATTAATTTGAAAGATTTTTTTTGTGTGTGCATTCTCCTCTTGTTTGCTTGATGTACTCTGACATAAATTCAATACAAATGTGGGTGTCTGTTCAGAGGGACAGCCTAGAAATGTTAATTGGTCGATCAAAATAACAGCCTCATCCTAATTCTAGGCAGCTCTCATCCCTAAAAGAATCATGTTCCCAAATTCCTATAAATTTAAAAATAGAATTCCAGTGCCTTTGATTGAGTGTGCCAGTTTGTATTATTTTTCCATTTTATAAAACTATGGTTGGAAAAAATGTGCATTACACACAAAAATGTGTAAAACACAACGCATAAGTAATCTTTACAATTAACTCAAAATTATCACATAGCTGCTGGCTTTTCATAAAGTTAGGTGTTCCGTTCAATGGCTATTTGTTGAGCACTTACCATGTGCCTGGCACTGTGCTAATAGCTATGTTTACTATTAAGCATGAAGAGCCATCCTGCCATTTCAAACTCCATCAGTCCACGGTGTTTTAATGTCTGACAATCAAACTTTCTCGGAAAGTCAAGTTGGTTTCATTTAGCAAAGCTAACCAATATCCCTCTAATTAGGCATACACCTAAAATAAGAATTTTTTTCCCTGCAAAGATGTTTGCCATCTGTTAAAACTGATAGTCACTACAATTTTAAGCAATGTCTATACTTAGCTTTACATTTCATTCTTACCTAGTCTTTTCTTTGCCCAGCAGTATTTTACTTCCTCCTGTGTATGTGTGTGTGTTATACATAACATAAAATTTACAATTGTAAGTGTACAATTCAGTGGCATTAAGTCGCTTCACAATGTTGTGGGATCATCACCACTATTTCCAGAAATTTTTCATCATCCCAAACAGAAACTCTGTGCCCCCATTAAATAATAACTTCCCATTCCCCCGCTCTCCCCCAGACCCTGATAATCTCTCTCCTATTTTCCATGTCTATGAATTTGCCTAGTCTAAGGACCTCATATAAGTGGAATCATACAGTATTTGTTCTTTGGATTATTTCATTTATGATAATGTTTTCAAGGTTCATCTATGCTGTAGCATATATCAGAATTTTATTCCTTGTTTTGGCTGCATAATATTTCCTTGTATGTATATACCACATTTGTTTATCCATTCTTCTGTTGATAGACACTTGGGTTGTTTCCATCTTTTGGCTATTGTGAATAACATTGCTATTAACATTGTTTACAACTACCTATTGAGTCCCTGCTTTAAATTCCTTAGGGTATATACCTAGGAGTAGAATTGTCAGACCATATAGTAATTCTATGTTTAACTTTTTGAGAAATTGCCAAACTGTTTTCCACAGCAGCTGCACAATGTTACATTCCCACCAGTGGTGCATAAGAGTTCTAATTTCTCTACATCCTTGCCAATAATTGTTATTTTCTTCTTTTTTTTTAACAATAGCCAGTCTAATAGGTGTGAAGTAGTATCTCATTGTGATGTTGATTTGCATTTCCCCAATGGCTAATAATGTTGAGCATCTTTTCATATGCTTATCGGCCATCTGTATATCTTGCACGGAGAAATATCTATTGAAGTTCTTTGCCCATTTTTGAATTGGATTATTTATTTTCATTGTTGTTGAGTTGGGTTTGGCATTAGACAAACATGATTAAAATCCGATTTCACCATTTATTAATATAATACAAACCTGTGGAGTCTACTTCAAATTCCTGAGTCTCAGTTTCTTTATTTGTAAAATGAGGACATTAATAAACCACTTCATGGTATTGCTGTGAGAAGTAAATGAGATAATGATGTGGAATCACAGTAGAATGTGTGGCATATGGTCAGGACTCAGCAAACGTAGTTATATTCTGAAAATATTAGCTATTTGTTCTTAGCTCTCTGGTTATATTTGCACAGAGTGAAGCAAGATGATCACTCATCGGAACTGGTTGCTTAATACCAAGATACTGAAGGTGGCCTGTAATATCCTTTCATCTTAAAGAAAATTGATAAAAAAGAAAACTAAAGTTAGAGGCCAGTTCCCAGTCTCTCAATCACTTAAGCAACAAAAAGGAAAATCTGAATAGGACAATAAATAAATAATGTGTTAAAATTATTTAAAAGCTTATAAACACTTGATTTGATACCTAATGCGGAGCACTCATAGCTGTTTTTATTTTATTTAATTTCCCTCATTCACATCAGGACAAACTTATTGGCAAAAACACCAAAGAAAACTTTATATTGTCTTCCTAATATTCCTCTTATTGACACTCATGAAAGAGAAATATTCCATAGAGTACGAAAGCTCATATAAAAGGACCACTAAAATTCTATTTTTTTCTTACAATTAAGAAAACTGAAATAAATGTGGATTCAAGAAAACAATTCTAGGAGTGAGAAGCCATCTAATGGGCAGACAAAGAATGATTTCTAATGCAAATCATATCCAAAGGGTGAAGAACATGGATTTCAACCAAATCTTCCTATTACAAGTTAAAATCACCACCCCGAAGGACCTAATTGAATAAGTAGCTATTTTCACCAACAAAGTTAGGGATAATTAATAGAAAGATAATGCTACCTTCTGGCTAAATGGGAGGTTTAGAACATTTCACTATTCTCTCAACAGAGCGTGGAGAACTTTGAAGGGACATTAGACCAAGAAGATTCCACATTGGTCTCATCCATTGTTCAAAGACTAAGAGTAGGCCGGGCGCGGTGGCTCACGCCTGTAATCCTAGCTCTCTGGGAGGCCAAGGCGGGCGGATTGTTTGAGCTCAGGAGTTCGAAACCAGCCTGAGCAAGAGCGAGACCCCGTCTCTACTAAAAATAGAAAGAAATTAATTGGACAACTAAAAACATATAGAAAAAACTAGCCGGGCATGGTGGCGCATGCCTGTAGTCCCAGCTACTCGGGAGGCTGAGGCAGTAGGATTGCTTGAGCCCAGGAGTTTGAGGTTGCTGTGAGCTAAGACCACGCCACGGCACTCTAGCCTGGGCAACACAGTGAGACTCTGTCTCAAAAAAAAAAAAAAAGACTAAGAGTAATAGCATTAAAAAAAATTCTCAAATTATTATTATTATTGTTGTTGTTATTATCTGAGAGAGGGTTCTCTCTGTCACCCAGGCGGTATGATCATAGCTCACTACGGCCTCGAACTCCTGGGCTCAGGTGGTCCTCCTGCCACAGCCTCCTGAGTAGCTAGGATAGCAGGTACCCGCCACCACACCCAGTTAGTTTTCCTTGTTTTTTGTAGATATGGGAACTCACTATGTCACCCAGTCTGGTCTCAAACTCCTGGCCTCAAGCAATCCTCCCACCATGCCTGGAGAAATTCTCAAAATTTTATATGGCATCTAACTAAAGAGAAAAGAATTTACTCTTACTGTGTTATGTGTTTGGCTGGAAAGAAGGATAGACTAAAGGTAATATCACCTGGTAAAAGCCAATGAATTGGGCAATGAAATTATTTATTTTCAAATCCAGTCTATGACTCGATTCTCACTATCTCATGTTGTGTTGCGGAAGGAGACAGGATTCATTTAAAAATTTTAAAGGAACTTGCAATATAGTATAATGGTTTGGCTCATGACCATAGGAGTCAGATGGTCCAAATACCAGATCTACTAGTCACCTGGAGCAAGTGACTTATCCTTTCTAAGAGCAAATTTCTCATCTGTCACATCGACTTAAAAATGGTGCCTGCTTCAATGCAGTGGTCAAGGCGTGGAAGCACTCAGAAGCATGGCTTGCAAGGCCCTATATATTTTAGCTCTTACTACTAGCATTATTGCCAATGAGGAAACTCCACTATGTGGATCATATTTGAACTTACATTTTTTTTTACCTCTGGAAAAACATTAGGCACATCTTATTTTGAATATTCCTAAAGAATGGGAATGAAACTATCTGGAGAGGCTTCATTCTCCATTAAAAAATAACTGTCACAGTTTTTGCTGTCTTTAGCACAAAGAGTATATGCCACACAACCCAAATGAATGACTTCCACCAAAATATCCCATTAAATGTTTCATTTTGCCTCTCGATTTCTCAAATTTAGAGTTGTTTCTTTTTCAGCTAGTGTGTAACCAAGCATTTCCTGGGCATGGATGTGACATAACTCTGTGGCACAGACAGGAATTTGCCATCTACCCACAAACCTTTTGCCAAGACAAGAGTCTCTCAGCCACAAATCCTCCCGGTTAGTTCATCATTCTGGCTGCAAATACGTAACAAAGGTCTTGGGAACATATCTCCTGCTCAAAGTAAAGGACTTAAAGCAAACACTGCATATTCAAAGGTGCCCAAGGCAGGTTATTCCCACAGAGAGAGCAAAGCCTCAACTGCTGATTCTTCTTTCTGTCAAACAATAACTTTAGGTGTTTTTTAGATGTTCTAAACTAAAACTAAAAAAAAAAAAAAAAAGGCAAACTCCAATGAGTGAAGCAGTAAAGCATTAAATGGTTTTTAACTGAAAATGCAAAGCCATTCACATTTGCCCTAATACTTACTACCTATGTAGATGTTGCAAAGGCCTTTTAAATCCTGTCTATTTCAACACTACCCCTAAAAGAAAATGGCTTTGAGATGTCTTCTGTATCCTTAGCTGGGGCCTGAAAAGAAATCACCGCATTACCTTGCATTTGCTCTTAGAGTCATTAGCCTCAGACAGCACCATCATTTAAGAAATTTATCATCAGTGCTGTCCTTTGCACAATGTATTAGTGCAATACATTATAGGAGCACCTCACTCTGATGATGTATGGCTCCACAGATGGCAACATCTGGGGATGAATGGGTCTAAGAATAGATTTGGTGTAAGAGAATAAATGTATAGATCCACCTTGGTAGCATTATTCCGAAATAAACCAATATTTGTTGCTCTCAACCTACTCCTCCAACACTCATAACAAGCTTTACAACTTCTGTGATTTAAGAAAACAATTCTTCCTGACATTAAATTGATTTTTGATGACAAAGAGGGAAGGTTTCTAAAATTAGTGGGTTGGTACATTGAGAGATAACCTTGCACAAGCTTGATGATAAATTTCAGTCATGGCTTTCAAGAAAACTCTAATTTAGTCCACCTCTGGCTCACTTAAATTTTTTAGTAGATTCTCCAAAGGAGAGAAAAGAGATTAACGTCCAATGTCTCCAAGGGTATTAGAACAAAAATTGAGCCACAATTAATTAGCCTATACCAAATTTTAGCTTTCTACATGGCTGATGATACATTTTTTCCGAAGCTCGATTCTCCCATTTCCATTTTTCAAAGTCCAGAATCCTGCCCTCTCCATTACTTTGTCTAAATAGGACGCAAATATTTTAGCTAACTACTGAGATAAATCATTATGAACGTTCAACCTCTAAGAAAATTATAGCAAATGAAAATGCCTCAATGGCCTGATTCATGTACAGCAGAGTAATCTGCAGGGTCACAGATGATTTTGTTAAAATAGGTTTGGAGCACCCGTTTTACAAACTTTCAGGACAGTTTGAGAACTTGCCCTATCCTCTCATTTTAAACACTGTGCCTCCAGGAGTCAGTGTTACAGTGATGCCCCAATCCAACTTGCTGCCCTCTGCCACCACCCAAGGATGCTTCTCTAACTGGAGTTAGCCAATATTCTTTCAGACAAAAAGAAAAGACTGATAGGATAAAATGCCATTCATGTACAATTCCACGATTATGTCCAATTAATACATGTCCTCCAAGTGTGCTGACATTGTCAACACGTTGGAAATCTCAGTGTGGTGACCTCAGAGGGTATCAGCTCCTTTAACTTTGTGCTCACCAACATGAATCTCTAAAGAGATTTAGAGCTTCCCTCAGCAACTCTCAGGCCACCATAAAATCATATTATATGATTTTAACAAATAAACTATTCTCCTCCCACAGGATGTTGTGGACAGAGAAAAAATTCTAGTCTAGACCACTGGTCTGTGGTGACGAGGGACTTGATATGTCTTCAATATTCCTGCAGTATGTCATCTTTTAGACCCTGGCAAAGCAATACCCTCTGTTCTTTGTGAAAGCTTTACTAACCACCAGGAAATCTTAATTTCAGTGGGAAAGAAACATAGAAAGAAAGAGACACAGACAAGTCAGAAAGACTGAAAGAGAGCGAGAGGCAGAAGGGAGGAAGGAATGAAAAAGAAATGGGTAACAGAAATTGCTGAGCTGCAGATTGTTTTATATTCCATTAGCTAACAACCACCTTAAATCAGAAACACTGGTCCTTGAAATCAGAAATCCTATTCTCAGAAGTTAAAACAACATATTCAATGCTAGCAGAGCAGCAGTAAATACCATCTTCCAGTGACATTATTTCCTTTCATGAAATAAATATAGCACCTTAGCAAAATAAAATACTTAGGTAAGGAATATTGTGTCATTGAAAAAAATTTTAAATTATTTCCTCCTTTTATACTTTTATAATTACCAAACTTTCACTGCTTGTCATTTCCACTGCAGTTGGCCCTTGAACAACATGGGTCTGAACTGTGCAGGTCCACTTACATGTGCATTTCCTTCCGTCTCTGCCACCCCTGAGACAGCAAAACTAGTCCTTCCTCTTCCTCCTCCTCCTCCTCTTCGGTCTACCCAATGTGAAGATGAAGACTTTTAAGATCATCCACATCCATGTAATGAATGGTAAATATATTTTTCTTCCTTTTGTTGATCTGAATAACATTTCCTATTCTGTGGCTTGCTTTATCATAAGAATACAGTATGTAATACATATAAAAAATATGTGTTAATCAATTGTTTATGTTATCGGTAAGGCTTCCAGTTAACAAAAGGCTATTAGCAGCTAAGTTTGGGGAGAGTCAAAGGTTATATGTGAATTTTCAACTGCATGGAGATCGGCGCCCCTAACCCCTGCATTGTTTGAGGGTCAACCGCGTATTAGTTTCTTCCCTTTACTGTTTCCTATTTTCTCTTCTAACTTCTTTCTGAGAATAGGATCTCTGATTTAAGGTGGTTGTTAGCTAATTAAATATAAAACAACTAGAGGCTCAGCATTAACATAAAACTACTGTATTTATTCGAAGATAACTTTTCCTCTAGATTCTTTAAAGCAACAATGTGCCTCAAAACTTTACTATGTCCACCAACCTTCAAATATTCTGGAGTTTAGCTGAGTTCATTATAAAATAACACATCTTTTGTGCCTACGTAGATGTTAGCCCATTGTGGTGTCTATGGGAAGTTTTAGGCCTCTTCCAGTTCCATCTTCCCCACTTTTCACCAAGAATGGGACAAGCTCATGACCTCGACAGTCATCTTTCTCTCACCTCTTCCCACAGTTGACTAAATAGACACAAGGAGTCAAATATTCTTGAATTTTCTGCCTCTCTCACTTCTTTTCCTCTGTATCTTTCATTTCCATTAATGTTAAGATCCAATGTTTGCATAAAGTGGGGCAAACAGATTTTTGGTACAGGCTGTCATCCCTAAAAAACAAAACAAAAGCCTTCCACTGGAACCAACCTACATGACAGAGTTCTACATTGAGTGGTCAAAGCCCCAGTGAACAAAAGAAAAGTCTGATGCTTTCCTTTGCTTCCCCACGTATGTATCTTTCAGGGACCTTGTGAAGAACAACTGAGATTAGGGTAAAGCAAAATTAACTGGGAGGGCAAAACAGTGTGGTAGCTACGAGGGATCTCCTGGCATCAGAGGCTCTTCTCGCTAGTTCTGTACCTTTGAGCAAACAGCTTACTCCCTCCAACTCTCCATTCTTTTGGTGGTATGTAATATTAATAACTTGATAAATATCAGCTAATTCTACAATTATTCTTGAGATGCTAGCCTAATACCATGTATTAGCTTCTATTCCAATCAGAAAGTATATGTCTGCCTAATTTTTAATTTAAGGCAACTAGAAGATGTCAATTTGTGAAAAAACAAATAAACAAAACCCCCAAAAAACCCAAAGAGAATAAATCACAAAATATAACAACAAACTAGAGTGCTTTTCCCATGGTATGTCAGTGAAAACCAGGAAAATCATGCGTTGTTTCCATTAATCAGATACTCGTTTGATAGTAAGCACCTTACTATATGTTTAGACTTGTACCAGTCACTGCAGGAATACAAAAGAGATGTGAGACATTGTTCTTTGGGTCAAAGGACTGCTAATCTAGCTGAAGAGATGAAACAGACATAGAATCATTAGAGCACAATCCCAGATGGAATTGTGTAGCCCTGTTAGTGGTTGAGGCAGATGTGAACAGACCAGCGTGGGTGATAATGGTTGGAAGAAGATAGGAAGGAGTTGCTGCACCA
>NW_012150685.1:1177710-1189015 GCF_000956105.1 Propithecus coquereli | reverse complement strand
TCAGCTAATTTTACAATTATTATTGAGATGCTAGCCTAATACCATGTACTAGCTTCTATTCCAATCAGAAATTATATGTCTGCCTAATTTTTAATTTAAGGCAACTAGAAGATGTTGACTTGTGAAAAAACAAATAAACAAAACCCTCAAAAAACCCAAAGAGAATAAATCACAAAATATAACAACAAACTAGAATGCTTTTCCCATGGTATGTCAGTGAAAACCAGGAAAATCATGCATTGTTTCCATTAATCAGATACTCGTTTAATAGTAAGCACCTTACTATATGTCTAGACTTGTGCCAGTCACTGTAGGAATACAAAAGAGATGTGAGACATTGTTCTTTGGGTCAAAGGACTGCTAATCTAGCTGAGGAGATGAAACAGACATAGAATCATTAGAGCACAATTCCAGACGGAATTGTGTAGCCCTGTTAGTGGTTGAGGCAGATGTGAACAGACCAGCGTGGGTGATAATGGTTGGAAGAAGATAGGAAGGAGTTGCTGCACCAAAGCCTGGATGGGAAGGTGACGTTGAGACAGGCAGAAGGAAAAAGCGAGGACAAGTTGGGAGAAAGGTTCAATATGAACAGAGGGACAGAGGCAGAAATGGGCATGTTAAGAGCCGAAAATAGAGATCAGACCTTGTTTCCAAAAACAAGCAGATGCGGCCAAAGTTGTGATAGTGGACAAATGGCCACTGGTAGTCACTGAGTCAAGGCGAAGCATGAGGAGAAGGTTCAATAGAGTTGGGATTCAAATTTTTATGCACTAAGAACACTACCTGCCAGATGTTAATTTTCAACAGTGGCTATGAGTAATAGCTACACAATAAGAAATTTGTGGCTACAGGAAATAAAGAAATAGAGAAAATTATTATAAGATGCCTAGCCTTAGAGACTGAAAACGATTTGGTAGTTTTCACTAAAATGAAAGTTTAAGGAGTCAACTTCAAGGCAGAGATTATAAGATGAATTGAGATTTAGCGATTCTGAAGTCATAGCAAGATGGTTTAAAATCTACTGGAAGGCCACCTTAAGAGGGAGTTTGGATCCAATTCTTCTAACCATGTTCTTAATTCAAGGCAATCACATAAAATATCAACACAGCTTTTTCTTCACAAGGTATATACCCATTCCATCTTTCCTTCATCCCCAGAATAAAAAATAAGAATAAATACTATGTTTAAATGACAGAAGCTATTCCATTTGAAAATGGTGACAGCTACCATTTTGTTTCAAGATGACAAAATCAACCAAATCGAACTTGAGTTTTATAAGCCCTTTAGTTGTGTATCAAACCTGGTCAGAATCAGTGCATTCTTTAAGGATATTCTTGAGAAACAACCCAAAAAGACGAAGTGAAATGATATGATGCTAAGACCAAAGGGACCTTACTTCATCTAGTCAATTAGAATTGCCTTTGGAATTTACGATGCAAGTCAGAGTGCTACATAGATTTTGCAATAAGAAATGAAATTAGTCCCATAAATGTTCCCAACTGAAACTACGAGGACTATTATAAACACTTGGTTGTCTCTCTTCTGTACTGGCAGTATCACAACACAATTTCTTAATGAAATCAAATTATGCACATTTGGGAGTCCAGTTGGGGGGACATGATGTTGTCATTTGAATCCTCCGAGTTACTGGGGAGAATCAATTTGTAGAATTCTCTGTATACTCGAGCCTCAATTCAAGGACAACAGATTATTGGAGGAACAAAATCTTTGGGTTGGTAAAAACAAAAGGCCCTTCTTGTTAATATGTAGCCTTCCAGCAAGCACTACCACCTGTCAGCAGGTGATGTAAGACTCCGTCACCTATCAGCCTGCACTTCTGGTGCCTAAGCAGGTTTAGATCTCAAAGTCTCTTTTCCCCTTGATAGGGACTACTTCTTTAAAAATGTTGATGAAGATGTCATAGGTTTCTTTGAAAATAATTATTAAAAAAGAAATGGCTCCCGGGCTTTCTTCATGCATAGCGATAAGTCTCAGCTGCAAGCAGGTTTTTTTAAGTCAAGATTCTTGCTCCCAAAAAACAGATTTGTAGAAATACATTTAAAAACCTTATTAATTGGAGCAGGCTACGGTCCAATTCCTCCAGTGGCTTGAAAACAATCCCAAAATAATAAAATATATAATAATGGTGGTTGGTTTTCCCCTGTTAATATCATTACAATCTGAGAAATCCTTTGAGCCTTGCACCAAAAACTATTTGGATCCTTAATGACAATTAATTACAGAAGACCAAAGAGAGGTTTTGAAAACTAAAAAAAAAATACATAATCAGGCCTAGTAGACATACATCTGGCATTGTTTAAACAAGCTATGTTTCTCTTGACTGCTCTTTTAGCATTTTGCCACTCCTTTATTTTGCCACAGATGTTTTATTTTATAAGTGGATGAACTTCATTATTTTCATTGACTAAAATTTTTAAAAACAGGGTAAACAGTTATAAAAACAGCAAAAGGTTAACAAGGCTGAAAGACAGGCCATATGCTGGCTTCTTTCTAGAAAAGTAAACATATCAAACAAAAATAAAAGGAAATCTAATAGGAAAAAATGTAGATTTTTAACTGAAAATGAAGACTCACTACACTAATTATAACAGGAAGTGTGTTCTGGTAGCTTCTTAAGGAAAAAGGTTTTCTCATGTCTCATGTCCTACCTTTCCTTCCCACCTTCCAAACCCCAAACACACACACACATGGAATTCTTTCCATGATCAGTCCATGTGATAGAAGAGGAAGAATTCTAAAGTCATTTCCCATGGAGAATAAAATTCGAACTTATAGCCCCTTCCTTGAAGATATGGCATTACCATCTCCAGAGTGCCCATGCTAAATAAAGGCGGGTAAAACATTTCATTCACTATTACCAACACTTTCAAAACTCATTTGCATCATTTTCTCACTCTCCAGCACTGAGAAACTTGCTTAAACGTTCTGAATCTCAGTTCCTTCACCGGTAGGAAATCACAACATATGTTTGTATAACAATGTATATTGCATATGATTGTTGGGAAAAAGATCCGAAATGACGTTCGTAAAGAGCTTACTCTGCATCATGCCTTGGGAAGTGCAGAAGGTGCTCGATCCACAGGAGCTGCTCCTGCTATCATCATCATTATTATTAGTTATTATTATTACTGTTCTCATTAGCTAGTGGGAAAGGAATGAGATCCAAGTCGGCTCACTCAGATGATTAGAAGGTGAAGAGAAACATGCAGACGGAAGCAGTGGAAGATGGGCAGTTTGAAGGCTCTGGGTCCCACGCTGCACAGAGAGAGGGAGAGTCTACAATAAACACCACCCTCCTTGACAAGTTTGCCTGCAGACAGGCCTGGCTGTGTTGACTCATCTGCTACTACCACAAAGGCCACGATCCCCGGATCAGCGGGCAGGCTAGTAGAAGAAAATCTGTGCAAATACAGGACATTTGAATAATTTCAGCTCTTTTGGCCACTTCTCGTGAGATGTTAAAATTGTATTCTTTTGTCCAGGGTGCCTGAAAACTGCTGTTTCTATTGAATTTTTGCTGTCCCTTTTAATCCTTTAGCTCCTGATTATGAAAAAAGAAAGAGTTGAGCAGAAAGAGAGGACTAAAGGAAAGATAAAAAAGAATAAAGATGACTTTTAGACCCAGATTTGTTGTGCTTACTGTTCATTTCGGAAAGATTCACCTGGGGATTTGGCTAATCACATACTCACCATTGATGCTTAGCCCGGTTCCCTCATGTGCTGCAGAAACGCCAGCATTTATCTGGCTGTGATGCACATGATGCATTTTTGAACTTTGTTCTTAAGGTTTTTGGATGCTCTCTGCCTGTAACAAGAGGAGCCAAGCAAGAATTTCTTGAGCTTCTGGCTTTTGGACTTGAGGAAACATTTCTTCACAGAGAGTCTTCTGAGAGCCCTTGGATCTAGCTATGCCTCTGAAATATGTCCCTCCAAAAGTTTCAGCTTACAGGAGCAGGAGCATCTTCTCTGCTTCGGCTAGTTTGAGTTGTGTTTCTAAAGCTACAATAAGAAAGTGGCTGAATAATCCACTCCTATTCTTAAAAATTCATGTAAAATTTGCATTCTCCTTCATAATACATCTATGTTTGTTTTAAAAGAAAAATATGTTAAATTATTTACCTTTGAGTAAAGTTGACTTTCCAGGAAGATGTGCCATGCTTATACAGTGTCTTCTCACGCCCCTGGCTCATTGATGAGGACCCCAGTTTCAAATTGCATGCTTGTGGAATAAGAATGCAATAGCGCCTTTCTGAGTCCTTTCAATTTTACTATCCTCGAAGGAAGAGAAGGAAAAGCTAAATAAAAGAAGATGAAGAAGAACTACATCCTAGAGAGGCTCAAGCACCAACTACGGGCCTCCTTTGAGTGGAGCCCCAGTGGCTACAATCCATAATAGCGACATGGCAGAATTTTACTGAGCACCGATTATGTGCCATATGTTTTATATGTATGATTTTAGATCTCATAACAACCTTTGAAGTGGCTACTACTATTATCTCTAGTTTATAAAGTTTTTTAAGAAAAGGAACTCATTCAGGCTTTTAAAAATGGTACAAGATTACAGACCCAAAAACAAGAGAGCCAGAGTCAAAACCTAGACAACTTAGGAACTTACTGTCATCATCACATTTACTATATGCCAAGCACTGTTCAAGTGTTTTACATAAATAACTCATTGGGTAGGTACTATTATCCTTTTCTCATAAATTGGAAAACCAAAGTTAACGATTTGCCTAAAATCATACAACAAGTATGTTTCAAAACCAGATGGTCTTGCTCCAGAGTCTTCACGCTTGACCACAACTTGGTCTTTTAGCGTATCTAGATGAAAAGGAACAACAGTGCTTCCTCCCAAGGCAGAAGAAGCCCCAGGATCCTTATACCATCCCATCCACGTAAGAAACCAGAACTTCTGAGAAACTGTAACTTCCCATTGAAAACCAAAGGTAAGAAGCAGATTTAGCCACACTGAAGCCCCCCTCCCTAGATCACATTCAAAGTCACACCTTCTACATTTTGGCCTAGTTTCTGTCCTCTGATTTCACTGGGGCATATCAAGACCCTTCTTGGTAGTAGAGTAAAGGGGGACAAGTGAGTGTATTAGTTTCCTGTGGTTGCCGTAACAAATTACCACCAATGCAGAGGCTTAAAACAACACAATTTATTATCGTATAGATCTAGAGGTCAGAATTCCACAGAGGGTCCGCAGGCCTGTGTTCCTTCTGGAAGCTCTAGGGGAGAATCTCTTTCCTTGCCTTCTCCAGCTTTTAGAGGCTGCCTGCATTTTTTGGCTTTGACCTCTTCCTCCATCTTCAAAGTCAGCGATGTAGTATCTTCAAATTTCACTTTGACTCTGATCCTCTCGCTTTGCTCTTTCCCTTATAAGAACCCTTGTAATTACATTGGGCCCATCTGGATAATCCAGAAAACTCTCCCCATCTCAAGATCCTTAACTTAATCACATCTGCAGAGTCCCATTTGCCATGCAAAGGTAACGTATTCAGAGGTTCCAAGGATTTAGGGCATGGACATTTTTGAGGAGCCATTATCTGCTTACCATAGCAGGCAAAGGAGGTTTGAGCTTCCCCAGAGGCCAACAGATGCTGCTTCTTGAAAATAATTTCAAGCACTGTGATTTCAGTTTTGAGTCGTATCTCCCTCCTGCAGTTCAGGCTCATGGGATGGAGCCAGCAGGCTCTCAGGCTCTGTCTGGTAGGGAGCACAGACAAAGGGTGGAGACAGTTCACGCAATCATCCCTGTCTCTTCTGGCCCAAAGGTCATGTTGCCTTTAACCCAGAGCACTGCTGTTTCTGGTTGCCAAGATGTACTCGTTGGTGGGAATTGATTTCATCTGATACTTCCAGAATAAGTTTCCACAGGTCACTCTTTATGATTTGTGTTTTTAAAACATAATATGAATAGTGATTATTTCCTTCTTTAGTTCTGAGATCACTGTGCTTTCCATACTTCATAATAGCAAGTGATTTATTTGTTTTATAGCCTGTGTTCTTGGATTCCTTCCCAGGCTATGTTTGAATGGACATTATCAGATTTTCCCAATCTTTGTTTTCTTTGCTATAGAATTAGAGAAATGGAACTGAAATACCCATAGTTTTCTTTGTAAATACTTCTTAATCAATTGACTTCACCTCCATAATGAAAAATTTTTTTAAATCTGTATTTGTTTCAGTCTCACATGCAATTCTGGGATCTCGTCACTGCCTTAAATTTTGGATGAAATGAAAGCAGTCACAGGTCAAAGTTAGCTTTGTTGAGGTTACAAATTATGCACACTCTGAAGAGCTGGTAGAAAAACCAAGCTCTCCCCACCCACATAATAGAGCTGGGCAGAAGGGCCCTAAATTTAAGAATGTCATTGGTCAAACCCTAACAATAGGTACTTTCAAAGCTTTAACCAAATCTTTGGAATTCAAAGGAGACCTGAAATGGAGTTTTGAGGAACAGCTAGGGAGGACTGCATTTCTCTGCATGAGAAAAATGGGAGACTTTTTGTTTTTGTTTTTTATCTTTTTAGAAAATAGCCACAGACATTGTATAAATAAATGAAAGTAATGGCTTTCTAATAAACTTTACAAAAATAGGCGATGGGCCAGATTTGGCCTGTGGGCTATAGTTTGCTGACCCCTGGTCTAGTTCTTTAAGCCAATAAACTCACCCACCACCCCCCATTGTCTTGTCTTTTTTTTGCTTGAACTAATTTAAGTTGGGGTCCATAAAATCAAATAATATTTCAGTAAATTTTGTTTCCTTTGTATTTTATTTTATGCACTTAGAAGCATAAATCTGAGGAGTCTATAGTCTTCGCCATAAATGCCAAAAGGGTCTGAAGCATACAGAAGGTAAAGAACCCCTGAGGAACACCAAAAAGTGTAAAAACCAGTGCTCTATATGGTCTGTCCACCTCTCGGGAGACAATTATTTCTGAGAGATTACATACGAAGAAATTAAGAGTAAGTTATTAATTAAGAGAAAGCTGGGGAGGTTTCACAGAAACCCTAAGACATGAGAAGGACATTAATGAGAATAGTGTCCACCCTCTCCTTGGAGCTATCGCAAGAGTTTGACAATAAAACAGAACAGGCCCCAGGGCTGACCTGAAGGTGTTTCTCCTGACAAGTGTGACTTTATTCCCTTTGAGAGGCAGCGGGGGAGTGGTGGAAATCATGTGGACCTGGGTAAGCACAGAGTCCGGGGTTTGAATCCCACTTCTACTTCTCATTAGCTGGGGGGGTCCTTGGGCGACTTACTTCATCTCTGGAGTGTCAGGGTCCATATTCGTCAAGCTTTGCAGGCTCATGAGAATCGCAGTGAAGGAAGGACAGGCCCTCGATCCATGTCTACATGCTCCTCCATATGCTGTGGTTATCAGCTGGCCTCGCATGCCTGTTTAAAACCAGAGAGGCTGAAGCACTCCGCAAATGCGAGAGAGCGCAGCTGCTCATTTAGCAGTTCAGGTTTTTATTAAGCAACCTGATAAGACGTATATTCTGTAATTGGCGCATGTTCTTTTTTTGCTTAATGACACTAATCTGTTTTTATCTTAGTCATTTAACTGAGTTTCGTGATTAGCACAGGCAAGGTTTTAGGGATTTAAATCATGTGTTTGATGTTTTTGCTTTTAGGCATGTTTGATTATTTATTAAAATCGATAAAATCAGCTGTGTCAACTAGCTATTAAAACTATAATTCTTTTGTTGGCTAATACCAGGAGGGCTGAAGCAAATGAAAAACTAAAACATTACATGAATTCTTGATTATGAAGCAAGTTTCTACAGGGGTGGCCTACATACTTTGCATTAACTGAAGCCTGTTTAGAACAAGTCTGTTCTATCTTTAGTCAATAAGGAAAGGACCAAGTGGGTAAGCATATGTGCAACTCATGTTCTAATTTATGCTTTAAAATAAAAACAAGTTTGAAAGAAGCAATGTGTTCTGGTCTTCAGAAAAGAAATAGCAAATACTTGCTAAGGGAGAGTAGTGAACAGTATCCAAAGATGGTTTTCCTCAATTCCTTCCCACCCTGTATATGAATGTCACTCCAGCCATCAAAAGGTAAATTCTCTTTCCCTTCCCCTGAATCCAGGCCAGCCTGTGGCCTGCTTTGACCAGTGGAGTATGGTGAAGGTGACATTCCGCCAGTTCTGGTCAAGGTCTTCAAGAGTCCTGTAAAGGCCTCCACTTTCAATGTGGCCAGCCAGATGCCAAGCTGGAAGAAGCTTAGGTCAGAATACTAAATGATGAGACAGCACATGACATCAGAAGGACACATGGAGAAGTGCAGAGATGTGATGCCGGACAGGTAAGTAGTGTCTTCTTGTAGCTACCAGCCCAGCCCACGCCATAGGGAACAGAAGAACTGCCCAGATGAGCTCTGCCAGCATTCCTGCTGCAAGTACTGTGGATAATAATACATTTTAAGCTATTAAGCTTTGGGGTGCTTTGTTACTCGACAATAGATAAGAATAGATAATAGAGGGGAGAGGGATAAGAGAATGAACAGGTTTTCAGATAAGCCCTCAAAATAAAATATTTGGTTGAAGGAATGAGCTTCTATTGGCCTAGGATCATCTCTTCCCTTCAATGAAATTTCAAAATAAAAAGCTCCTCTTCTGAAACATCGTAGGAAAGACAGGGTACACACAGCGTCACACAGCTGAAAAGACATTGATCTGAGAGTCAGAGTTCTGGCTCCAGCCCTGGCTCTGCCACTCAGTGAAAAAAATGTTGGGTTACTCAGTTCCTTCTCTGGGCTTCCATTGTGTCATCAGTAAACTAAGAAAGGACACTCACAGAGCCAACGCAGCTTGGAAGGGAAGCTGATGCGGTCTCTTGGCCAGGGGTTTACAGCCACAAACAGCGTGAGATGCAGATGCTTACACATGAGCTCTATGTTATTCTACAGAATCAGAGAAAGATACTCAAGGACGGAAAATAGATAATGTTCTCCATACAATTTTAAATTTGTGTCTCATTATCTGGACTCACTGCCTGTCATGTGGCGTTAGTATTTGTTTTTAAAAACTCTAACTTGTGACCAACACAATAATATTGCATGGTGTTTTGTATGCTCACTAAGAATTTTAATTTGAAAATTTCAAATGTTAAAAAAAATTATAATTTTTGTAAGCCAGTTTGGGTATTTCTTTATTGTTAATATATGGAGAGTCTTAGAAGATGGTACTTACCTGTACCTTTTTCCAAGCCCTAAGAAATCCTGTATGTTTAGCTATATTGTCTCTGGGATCCCGTTTAGTGCTAAAAGTTGCTATATTGTCTCTGGGATCCCTTTTAGTGCTAAAAGTTAAATGTCACCCATGTTTTCTTTCATTATTGCATCTGCAGAATAATAAAGTAGGTATTGAATATAATCTGTAATTTTTCTGACATCTTTTGATACCAAGACATCTTTTTAAGAGGCCAAGACACCTTTCTGAACTAATGAGCCTCGTCAAGGTATAAAAGTTTGTCCTGTGAAATCAGAGTAACTGTCCAGAATGGTTTAGAAGTCTTGGTGGCATTAACAACATGCTTGCCCACATAAAGGGCTAATTTATTAGCCATGGGCAGCTCTTAAACAGGTGTTTTGTGTCTTTGTGTGTACACAGATATATATGCACAATAAACAAATGTTACCAAAAACATATGTAGTACTTTAACCTCAATTATATGAATAATTTAGCCTCTCCTCCTCTCCTGCAAAAAAAAAAAAAAAGAGAAAAAGAAAAGAAAAAGATGCTTTTAACATTTTGGAAATTAAGTACCCAAGAGAAGAAAGAAAAAAGGTAGTAAATATATGAAAAATATGCAAATTAAAGCAGTATAATACCATTATCGCCTGTCAAACTGGCAAATTAAAAAAATTAATTCCCAATGAAGGCAAAATAAAGACATTTCATTCTAAAAGACTAAAAGAATTTGTCACCAACAGATACTTACTAAAGAATATATTAAAGAGTGCTCTTTAAGCAGAAGGAAGATTATCCCAGACGAAAGAACAGAGATGCAAAAAAAACAGTAAAGAGCAACAAAAATAGCAAATATGTGCGTGTGTCAAATGGATATTAAATGTACAAAACAATAATATCTTTCTGGCTTTTGCAATATGGAAAATTAACATACACATCATATTAATCAGTAGGAAATACATAGCGTTAAAATGACTAGCATTAAAGTTCACAGAGAGGTTAAAAGTACTAATATTAGACTTTATAAGTCAAAGATAGATATAATAACCATGTTAAATACCAAAAGAATACAAGTAAAACTTTCAAACTACATTTCTAGAGAAAACTATGAGATAATAAATCCAAAATAATACGAAAAACATAAAAAAGAAAAGAAATAGAAAAAAGAACAGGCTGGACAGATAAGTTAGAAGACACTCTCTAATATATCAATAATTACATTAACTATAAATGTCCTAAATGCTTCACTTAAATGACAAAGACTGGATTTAAAAACAAAACCAAAAAAAAAAAAAAATCCCACTATACACACTGTTTTAAAGGGATAAATGTAATGATTGAAGGAAAAATATTTTAAAAAGAGGAAAAATATATGTCGTATAAACTAACAAAACGGAAACTGGAATAACACAAAATATATTTTAAGTCAAAAACACTACTCAAGTTGAAGAGAGGCAATTAAATAATAAATATTTCACTGACCAGTAAAATATAATGATTCTAAATTTTATGCACCTAACAACCTAGCCTCAAAATATAGGAAGTAAAAATTGACAGAATTATAACAAGAAATAGATAAATCTGTAATCACAGTAGAAAATTTTAACATATCGTTCCCTGTTACTAACAGATCAAATGAACAAAATCAGTAAGGATACAAAAGATTTGAAGAACACAACTAGGAAACCCAATGTAAAGCAAGTACATAGAATACTGCCCAAAGGAGAGAAGACACACTCTTCACAGGCATGCTTAAAACGTAACCACAACTGACTCTGTTCCATGAAGAACATCCCAGTAAATTTCAAAAGGTTGGAACCATAGAGAGTTCTCTAATCACTAGCAAATAAATTAGAAATCAAAACCAAAAAGTTAAGTAGAAATGTTGTTTCTGTCCGAGTCACTGTGGTTGAGACTGACCCTAGGAATTGCATACCTAACCCTCAGCTACCAAAGGACAGAGGACTTGATTTATAATCCCCCCAAGGAGTATGCAAAAATGGGAAAGAGGTGATTCCCCAAAATAAAACCAAGGTGTTATTTGGAAGGGAGAAATAACGCTATACAGTAAAAAATA
>NW_012150685.1:1151037-1177135 GCF_000956105.1 Propithecus coquereli | reverse complement strand
GCGCCCGGCCCCCATTTTCTAAATGTAATATTAGTTACTTTTTCTAAATTCAATGAAAATTACCTTTTTACTCAGCGACTATGAAGAGTTATTACAAATAAACTGTCATTAAATTTTTTTTCATTATTTATGCTCTCAATCAGCAGTTACTATTCTCACATGAAGGCCTTCGACACTGTTTGATGTTATTAAAAATGTACAAATTCTTTGACCCAGTAGTTCCATTTCTAGAAATTTATCCCCATAAAATACATTCACACATCTGTCCAAAAGTAAATATGCAAGAATTTATATTTGTATAGATGCATATTATGAAATATTTGTTGACAGAACCCTGGACTTAAATGTCTACTTAGACTGATTAAATAAACTGCGATACATCCATGTGAAGGAAAGTCATCCAGGCATTAATGCAGAATGAAGTAGGTCTACATATGCTGATGTACTATATGTCTTTGGTTACAAACAACAGAAACTATTTCTGGCTCATGCAAGCAAAACCGAAATGAATTAGAGCAATATGAGTTGGTCCACAGAGTGGACAGGAGCCTAGCGAGCAGGACAGAAACTGGCAACTCCAGACTACTCGGCATCAGGTGCCACTCCGTTATCCTGTGCAGATATTGGTAATGCCTTTCAAATGTTGTTTCTGTCCGAGTCACTGTGGTTGAGACTGACCCTAGGAATTGCACATCTAACCCTCAGCTACCGAAGGACAGAGGACTTGATTTATAATCCCCCCAAGGAGTATGCAAAAATGGGAAAGAGGTGATTCCCCAAAATAAGACCAGGGTGTTATTTGGAAGGGAGAAATAACGCTATACAGTAAAAAATATACCCTTTACATACTGTTAACAAGAATAACACAAAACACAAAAGCATATGTACAGTAAATCACCATTTGTGTTTTTTTAAAAATGAGAAAGAGAATACATATTACACATGTACCTAATGGAACATATTCTTTACAAAAGAACAACACTAGAAACAACCTAACATCTGTATCTCCCATTAGGCCCCCAGTTGCATGAGCGCAAGAAGTGTGCCTGTCCCATTTATTTCTGTGTTTCCAGTGGCTAACGTCTTACCCACAGGAAGCACAGAGTAAATAGCGGCAGCGTGAATGAAAGAATGTAATTCTACAAGCGAGAACAAGGGAACTACAGAGAGAGAGAGAGACTTACTTTTCACATTTTAATTTGTTTTCAAGTGCCTGTAGTTTTTTGCTATTAGAAAAAGGGTAATGAAAATTAACAGTGACAACAAAATTTTTTTCTGGCTCAAAAATTCTTCACTCTAAGAATCTGGGGGGGATCATCTGCCTCATCACCCCCTTTCCTAAGCCACCTCATTGTGTAGGTGCCCATGGAGAGAGGCAAGCAGAAAATGCCTCATTGTCCCATGAAAAAAACCAGTTTGGACTGGAGAAGCTCCCTTCCCGGCAGTGCACACACTGCAACCCAGCTTCTCCAGGGCCTTGGGAAATAATGACCTGTGGAAAGATAAACAGTCCAGGGTTATTTGGACATCACCCTGGAGATCCAGCTTTTTAGAAGTTTGCACTGATAGCAAAAACACTGAGTGTCTAAATAATTCGAATGATATTAGTAGAGAGACTCTGGAAAGAGGAAAACAACAATGACTTGAAGACAGCAAGCTGACAATGGAAAGGAATTTTGTGGGCTGAGATGATCGTAAAAGCAAACAATGGGGATATTGTCCTTCTGGTGTTATTGTGCAACGCTGTAATTTATGGATGAAGTAGAATTTCCAACAAAATAAACAGACTTGAATTTGTTAACTAATACAGCAAGCATAGAACATTCTGTTATGTGAGAAGAGAAATGGGAATGTTTTATACACTCCTGCTATTTGCTAAACAGAAATATGTTTATATTTGGCATGAAGCCTTGCTTTTGTTTTTGCTAGCTTCTTGAGAATATCCTTTTTCATTTAATCTTGAACACAGATGTAAAATGTTGTTGAAAGAGGAATATTGTCAATATATATAACCGTACAATTATGTTATAGTTCTACAAGTTAAGAAAAAAACAAAAGTGTATTTCACCAGGCAGAGAAAACTCTTCTGTAAAGGTATCAATTAACGTACTTTTCTCTTTGAAAACCTGATGCTTCTCTAATTACAAATACCGCGGTGGTGTGATGACAACCACAACAACAATAATAACTGCATTTCTATCACAAGCAGTCTATGATATCATGTCAAACTATTTGGTTTCAGTTACACTTATAAAAGAGGAGCCACTTCTCTCTAAACTATAAAAGGGAGGCTTATATCTCAGTACGTATTGTTAATGATAAATTACCCCTATTTATGGAATTCTTGGATTCAGCAAGAGGTGAATCACAGCAGGCAAATTATGTATCTTACATCTCAATTGGCAATTGTGCCTGACCCATAGCAGGTAATCTGCAAATAGTTGTTGAATGAATACTCAATTCTTCTCTAGGCGAGGTATTGTTCTAAGTTGTGGATACATCTGTCAAAGACAAAACTAAGTCTGAGACAAAATGAACAAAGGCTGTTTGTTCATAGATTTGTGGCGAGGGAGCCCATCTGCTGTCACTTTCGTTTCAGCAGGGTTCATGGGTGTTAGAAAGGAGAGTGAATTTTACAAACTATAAAAGGAATGGCTGAGACACCCTCTGACTGGCAAGGGTTTTATGAAGGTGGGATTTCTGGAAGGCAGGATGAATTTCCAATTGGTCTTCAGGTACATTTGACTGTTCTTGGTTGGCTGCAAGGGGGCAAGAAAGCAAGCAGTTTGTGATGTTCTTGAAATGAATGCTGGGGCAGAAGGTTTTATGTGGCCAGCCATTTCCTGGAACACATAGTGTTCGATGGGGTGCACTTTTTATAATCAAATTGTCGTGATGGTCCTTATGAGAAGCTGACTGTCATGATAACCAGTTTCTAACACTGGAGTTTTCTTCCCACATCTGTATTCTGTCTTTCTCTCCCCCATCTCTCCCTCCTTCTCTCTCTTTCTCCCCCTGCCAAACCCCTTTCTCTCTCAAATATATCTCCCTCTAAGTTGGCAAAAAACCTCCTAGAAAACTTAAAATAAAGAAAATAAAATTTGTAATTAAAATTTCACTACCACCCCAAAATCCTAAATGCAATAAAAATAGGAGAGTGATACAGCTTGACCTATTCATGAGAATTCATCCGATGTAAGAAACCCTGCGATTTCATATTCAAGCCCTATTTAATCATAGCCGTGGTTTCAGGACAAAGGTAAATTCAATATTTTACTGAAGTTTGGGTGATATTAGTGAAATATTGTCCTGAAGATTCAGGAACACACTTCTTTATAGGAATGATTATATTTACTGTGCAAAATAGCCAACTTAAAAAAAAAAAAGCTTCCAAGGATTCACGATCTTTCTACTGGTTTTGTCTTTATTTATGAATTTATGAAACCACCATCTGGGGGGACAGTATCAGTGACCATGGGAAATTTTAAGTAGAAATTAAATAGACCTTTGGCTTCATGCCCAGGAAAAAATGTCAGTCCTGTGCAGAAAACCAGGCAAAAGATAAAAAAGATTCCATTATATCTATAATACAATCTTCTTATGGCTTTAGTACAAGTTTCTTTTCTGCTAACAGAAGTCCCTGCAGAAGGTTTAAACAATCTCAACAATTTCATTATGTGAGCGCAGCTAAATCCAATAATGTAAAAGGGCCTAGAGAGCCTTCCCATATGCCCATTCCATACCCTTTCCTTCCAGGGGAAGTCAAAGAACTTGGCTCTCTGGAAACTGATTCCGCTCCAATTTGCCTGGAGCACAGATCTTGCTTTGTTGACATCAACGCAAGCTCTCCTGAGGACACACAAAGAAGAGAAGGAGCCATTAGAATTTCTCGTGACCCTGTTCTGAGCCAAATCCAGCTTCCCTTAAATGAATGAAAATGCTTGTTACATGGCCCAAGAAGCTACTTTGTCCATTTGAAAATTAATTAGACCGTAGCTAGATGAACAACCCTAAGATGCTTTCACAATGTCCTTAGATGGATGACCCTGGCTGAGTTCCCAATTTTAACAAGTTTACCCTAAAGCGAAAACATGGCCTTTTGGCTAAGCTACTGCTACAATTATAAAGCTTTCTTGAGTGGTAGCCGCTAAGGCACAACCTCGCCAGAAAAGAAAGTTACAAACAGAGTAGTTAAAACTTTCACGTGCAATGGTAATAGAAGATGTTTTTAAAGGAAATGTTTTTTGTCTCAAGGAGCCAGTTTAGTCATTCATTTCACCGCTGGACTTGGAGAAAATGTTGAAATCTTGTGTATGTCATGATCCACTCTAGATTAAAAGTCCTTGAGGGCACAGATTATGTTTTTCCTTGCAGTACTTTACGTATAGTGGGACCACGGGGTTGGGAGGTTGACTAGAGGCACAAAACACACACAGATCCAGCTGTAAATCTGGTTTTCAGTGTCAGCCTGAGAGTGTGCTCACGGCTGGCTGCTGGTAAGAAGGTACCTTTGGGTGGGTGAGATTCCCAGCCGCTCCACTCACAAAGAGACTCACAGCTACTTTAAAAACTCATCTGTACATTGTTACGTTTAGGGAGGTCCTTCATAAATATTAGAGATGACAATATAACTGATGCTTGCCTGTCTGCAATATGGAGTTGAGGGCAGAGAAAACAGGAGTGGGATACACTATGTGAAAAATAAAACTCCAGAAACTACTCAAATGTAGAGAAAGTTTAGAAAGGATGCCCAAGTGACAGTTTCTTTATTGATTAAAAAAAAAGTTTTTCAAGGTAACCCTATCGCTGTCATAGCTGATGGGGTGAGGATAGACATCTGATTCCCATGGAGCTGATTCAGTGCCTGATGGATGGCCAGTTACAGACCCTCTCTGTCCCTTTGGGCTGTCTCTCAATCTCTCCACGCATGCTCTTTCTGGGCAGCTGATTGAGGGTCTTTATGCAAATAGACGAATAAACACGGATGCCAGGCAGCCTTTGTAGAGAAGCAGAATAATAATTCAGGGGTTTAAGTTAAGGACAGAGACAAGAGGCCATGTCAGCTTTTGTTTCTTAATACAGAGGAAGATTGTAAAATTCTGAGGAAGAGCGATGGAGCAACCCATCTTGTACTCTTAAGATACCCTCCTCTTGCCTGCCTCCCTCCCCACAAGGAACTTACATGGTTTAAACACAGAGATATCTGCATATAAATATACTTCTGGGTTTTTCCTAATGTAGCTAATTGTTTTAGGACAGCTTTGCCTGCCTTCCCTACTTCCAGATCTTTTCTGTGTACTTGTATGAAGTTGAAACGGAAAAATCACCATCCCTCCATACATCCCCCTAAAGAAAGTTACCTGGGTCTGGGCTTTCAAAAATCTAACATAGTCAGAAATCTTCGGGTGGTGCCGTACCATGGATGCCAGGGAGTGGGTAACTGAAAAAAAGGGGACATTAGATACGTCCCCTCATGCTATATACATTGATGAGGACTTGTGTTGATCTATATAAATCTGGGTCAAAACAGAATCCCTTGAATTGAGTTAGAGAAGTCACATTATTTCCTTTTGTGGGGTCACAGGACTTCTCCAGGATGAAATCTTTCCCCAGGTTACATGACACAATTGGCCATTTCTAGGTTGTCTGAAACCCACAGGAGTTCACCCTGCCAGCAAGGAGAAAGGGTTCTGGGCCCATAACTTGGTTTCCTAAAGGCACGCTTTACACTTGGCTGTTCCAGATTTGCTGAGATGTCCCTCTGTCATTTCAGTGAACTCCCATTTACTTAGGCTCACTCAGGTCCAACCCTGTCCCCAGACTTTTTGAGTGTTTTCGGCCTCTGCCCACACAACAAAAACTTTCACAGAACATCCGACAAGTATCCAAAACTATAGATGGCTTCAAGTTCCTATCTTCTGTACTTCCTCTTGCCCTGACAGAGGCATCATCTTCAAAGAGTGCGCTGAGCACCAAATGAGTAAGGAGGGAACAAGGAAGCACCATAGAGAACCCCAAAAAGGCCAGCAGGCCCTAGCATAGCATGGCAGAGCAAACAGAAGGCCAAACACGCAAACATGACTCATCACGGGCAAATGAAAGTGGTAAATATCAAAACACAAATCAATAACAATGATAGCAACTTATGATTTCCATGAGTTTACAGTTTTCAAAGCACTTTTAAATACCTTATCACGGTTGAATCTCACAACAGACTGGGTGGGAGACAGTGGGGTATTATCGTGCTCAGACTGCAGACGAAGAAACTGATTCTCCAACAGGTGAAGAGACTTCGCCGGCAGACAGCCAAGCAGCATTGTGGGTCAGGGCACACACTGCAGAGGCAGACCTGGCTTGGAATTTTGGTTCCCCCTTTTTTTTAGCTGAGAGGACCGGGAAAAGTTGTTTCATCCGTCTACGCCTCCATTTATTTACCTGTAAAACTGGACCAAGTGCCAAGCACTCCCGTAAAAGCTACAAATACATTAAATTGTTATTCTCCGTAGATCTGTAAAATGGGGGTCCTACCTCATAGGGTCGTTGGGAGAATATAACAAGAGCCCCTCTTATTTATTGGCTGTCTTTCACTATAGAATGGAGGCACCACAAGGGCAGAGATGCTAGATTTGTTCACCATTATAGCTCTAGAACATAGAATAGTGCCTGGTACGTAATAGGGGCTCTATTCGTAGAGGGAATGAATGAATGAATGCGGTTCACACTGAGAAGTCTTTTTAAGAGCTACGGGAGGAGGAGGCCAGAACAGAAGCATGAGCTATTCCCCCTGAGCATATTCTCCAAAACCGGTGCATTTTCAACAATTTTAAAGATATATCATTAATGTGAAATTTAGGGCTCTGATGAAAGGCATCTTTGGAAGCAGAGGGAAATATAAAATTGAAACCTCAGAGGTCAGACCTCGAGACAGGAGAAAGGTGGTAGAGGGCTGTTTTATGCACGCGTGCACTTGCTAACCCACCAGTGGTGCAAACCCTGCCTCCCTCTTCCTCCACCCTCCTCCGGTTTCACTCACACCCCACCAGACTCTGTTCCCCAGAGTTTAGCATCTGGCTGTATCCCTGGACGCACCCGCCCAGTTTCAGGGCTGAATGGAACCTAAACCTCCTGACCCCTATTTGAGTTTTTTATCACCCCCCCTGTGACCTTAAATGCCCCCCTCCCAAAGAATTCCATAAATAGACTAGGATCCAAATTAAAGAACTAGATTGAATTTAGGCAAAAAAGTGAGAGTGTCCTTTAAATGCCAATAGGCATTGCCTTTGGCATAACAAAGGAGTTAAAACATAATTAAGATCTGAAGACTGATTACAGGAATGTGTATGATTATTTTTATTATTTTTCCTCTTTCTATCTTTGTGATACGATGTGATCAACCTCTGCCATGCTCCGTTGCTTAGTAGCAGACAGTCAGAGTTTTAATTATATACTAAAATAAGCTAAAGAACAGAAAACTGCTTTATGTCTAATACGTATATATCAAGAAAGGCATGTGACAGCATCTAAATTGCTTTAGTGCCTGATAAAGAGTGCCTCCGGTAGGCTTGTCATCAAAAGATCACGAATGGAGTAGGAAAGTATTATTAATAAGCTGCTGCTCTATTTATATGTCCTCCATTGTTTGTGATTCCTTGTTAGAAGCTAGAAATGAATTTTTATCTACCACTAATTTCATCAGGGTTTTTTTTTTTTTTTTTTGAGTCTGGGGAAAAAAAAAAAAAACTTTTGTCAATTCCACTGCCAACCCTAGTTCTCCAAATAGAATTCTTTTCACTCCTCCAGATCTGCAATTCCCAAAATATTATATCTAGCAATAAAAAATTAAAGAAATAGTTCATTCATTCTTTTAACATTCAACAGAGCAGTGTTCCAGCAGCAAACCCCAGAGGAGTTCTCTGCCCTCACAGAGATTAGATTTTAAGGGGAGGGAAAGATAATGAACAAGTAAAACAATGAAAAGATAATCACAGATTATAATAAACGTTATAAAAGAAATAGTGCATACTACGTAGGATTAGGTTTAGCAGCAAGTGACAGAAAATTCAAAAGCTTTTGGCTTTAACCAAGCCTGTGATTTAGCCAATATGTATTGAGGTAGCTACAACAGTTTTTTGGTTTTTTTTTTAACACTGGCATCTTTTCTGATTGATCAGCACCCTATTTTGTTTGGTTGGATCAGGTTCATGTGCTGGACTAGTTGCTATATATGTTGAATATTCATCGTGGCTTAAAAAGTTTATTTCTCTCTTTCTCTCACATTAAAGAAGGTCAGAGATATACTAAAATAAGCTAAGGAATCAGTAAGGCAGCTTCACAAATTTATCAAGGGTCTAGATTTGTTGCTTGTCATTCTCAACATACAGCTTCCGCCTCATGGACCAACATGAATGCTTGGGCTCCAGCCATTACATCTGCATGAAGGACAGAGGTGAAAAGAGGGCCATACTTCCTTCCCTTAAGGATAATTTAGTATTTTTCCCAATAGTCAGAATGTAGTCCCTGGCTTCAAGGAAACTTGGAACAGGAAGCCTTCATTCTGGGTGGTCATATGCTCACCTAGAAATTAGGCAGTAAAACTAAGGAAAAAGGTAGAGCAGGCAGGTAGTTAACATCGCCACACAGGGTGATATGATAGGCAGTAGCTGGTACAGAGGGGGCTCTTTTAAATAGGGTGGTCAGAGGCCTTCTCAGGAGGTGACAGGTGAGCCGAGACCTAAAGAACACTAGCGAGCTTGCCACATGAACTGGGAGACGAGGGCTCCAGGCAGAAAGAATGTCTCATTTCAAAACAGGTTGGACTGCTGCTCACAGAATGATTTTGGCCTCACTTTATAATAATATCATATACCTATTAACTTTTCCTTGGCTAGGTTGATAACCTGTTTTCTTCCTAATTTTCAGTTCTCCATGTTACACTATGGGCATTTTCAAGTTACGAAAAAAATCAACTACTGTCAGCCTGTAATTTTGAACCTAGTAGGAAGACGGTTGAGAACATATTTAGTAGTAAAATACTATTCGATATATTATTGAGAGGTGTTTCTATTGGGGTGTGGGGGGAGACAGAGGTAGCCAAATCAAATAAAGTGTGCATGTAGTATGTCTTTGAAACCGCCGTGAGTGGTGTAAATAACATGCCAGCTTCAGACAAAACTACTTGCAAATTAGGATATTGAATCACAGCTCGCATTACAATAACGTGATTTGGTTTGGCGTTCACTGGAATAGAGCCGATCGTATGGAACTAATGTGATGTTTTGTGTGAATGTCACGTTAGTTATGCATTGGTTACGTGATTTTCATGGGTGCCAGAACGTAATTCATCGGAATAAACAGAAGAGCCTAGTGGCATTAAAGCCTAAAGCTCTAAAGGGGAATTTGCCTTCATTACAACTTCCCATACTGTAATTAAGGTGACATTATATCCAGAGCATTTTCTAAACGAATACCTTGCACTGACACCAAACAAAAGAAGAAATGGGTAATACTATTTATTTCTGAAGATTTTGTGTGAACAAAAATCAGTATGAATAAGTAGTTTTTGTCTAAACATATCATACAATGGCAACACGCCCTACTAACAGAATACAGAGGCCGTGCGTGGATACATATGCATGTGTTTCAAAGCTTTCTCTTTAGTTTGTTGACCAACCCATAGGAGGAAGGAATTGCCACAGAAATTATTGTGTGTTTGGAGGAAGAAGTTCCAAGAGTATACTTTTTCTAAACTGACCAGATTTCTCACACATTGGCATATGTCTACTTATGAAACTAGGACCTAGTTAGGGGACAAAGCAATTATGTCTGTTCTAAAGCTGTCTGACTGTGAGCTTCATTTTCAAGGGCAAAGACTATGTCCTTTTTACTTCTGTAACTCCAATACCTAACACCACGTCTGACATACAGTAGGTGCTCAGTGAGGTTTGAATGAATGAATGGCAACTCCCACTTGGAATGATTTCCATTCCCCTAACAGCTCTCTAAGACCCTTTCAGTGTATTTGACAAAAATCCAATACATGATGAAATTTCAAGACAACAGAAATCAGAATTGGTTATGAAGAAAGCAATGCCATATTGTATTCTATTGTATACACTCACTTCTCTCTGGAAACCTCTATCAATATGAAACATTAAATACATGCGGTGAATGTGAATCGCAGTACACACATTTAGGGGTGCAAAACAATTTTACTTGCTGTATTTTTCCAAAACTAGATGATTTCTAATTTAAGCCTACAGCCCCTTGTTGAGGAGGTTGAAGGTGAATCTTTGCAACTTGGGGTTCCCTTCCCTTTCCTGTCGCTTTCTCTGTTTCAGGGGAGTCTGGAAAAGAGCCGTTGCAGAAGGCAAGGTGCCTGGTCCACGACATTCTCTCTGGTCTTGGTGATGGACCCACGTGGGTTACCGAGAAGTCTTTCTAATCCCCTCTGCAAGGTTTGTCCGTGATTGGCTGTTTCCTTCTTTAATTCCAGGTCTTTCTAAGTGGGTGGTTAGGCTGTTTAAGGCCTCATGATACCTAAATACAATTGTTTTTTTTAAAGGTATTCCTGTCTCTCCAGGGACTTTCCTGGAAACAGCCTCAGGTCCTCTCTGCTCTCAGATCCCATCAAACCATGTGGAATTTTTGCCGCCTCTCTAAGCTTTGACCAAAGTAATAGCGCACAAAGCCCATCTCTTTGGTACCTACCAATATCTCTCTTCTCATTACTCTCTCTCTGGCCTTCTCTTCTCCCCTAACTGGGGATTCTTTGCGGAGTTTGTTAAGGGAATCTTTGTACCCAAATATTTGTGCTATGCTGTGTGAGGTTTCTTCTATTTTCCTAGGAAGAGCTGCCTCTGTTTTCCATTTTCAGATGACACACCCCTTCTCTGAGTCCATAAGCACAGATTAATTGAGCTTCATGAAGTTGTGGATGGAGCCAGGAGGAAGTTATAATACTGAGGGAAGGTTCAGTTAGTATTACAACAAATGTTATTCTACCCAGTGGCTTTTCTGTAGTCCGCTGGAGCTCGTGCACAGAAAGGGGGTGTGAGGCAGGCTTTGTGGAGTGGGCAGCAACAGGGAATGTCCTGTGGGCTGTGGGAAGAGCAGCAGGGGTTAACAGAAGGATGCTCTGGAGTTCAGACCTTAGAGATTAGGGTATGTCAAAGTTACAGAGCAATTGAGGAAGAACAGGAACCAGTAACCAGAAGAACTTGGGTAAGAAGTGCTCTGGATAAGACAGAGACAGCTATATTGGAGGAAAGTTTTAAAAAAGAAAGAAAAAAGACCTGAAATCTTTGACACTTCTCCCAGCTAGAGCAGAGTTTACCTCCCCTCACCTTGAATCAGAAGAGGGCTGGTGACTGCCTGGGTCAGTAGGGTATGGTGGAATCTCCTCAACGTCCCAAGCCAGGTCACAAAAGACCATGCAGCTTCTGTCTGGGTGTTTGGAACACTCGCTCTGGGGTTGCTCCCTCTCAGAAACCAGCCACCATGTGGAGAGAAACCCAAGCCACATGGAAAGGACACGTGTAGGCACTTTGCTCACCAGTCCCAGCAGAGCCAAGTCTTTGAGTCATTCCAGCCCAGGCGCCAGACTTGTGAGTGAAGGAGCCTCCAGATGATTCTAGCCCTCAGCCACCAGATAGTCACCGCCCTGTTGGAGTCTTCCCAGCTGAGGCCCCAGACATCATGGAATCACAGGACAGAGACAAGACAAGCCACACCCCCACCCCTGTGCCCTGTTCGCTTCTTGACTCACAGAAGCCCTGAGCATGATAAAATGTCTTTTGTCTTATGCCACAATTTTGGCTTGCTTTGTTATTCAGCAAAAGGTAAGTGGAACAGTTGGGAAACAAAAAGAAAAACACTGGAAAACTAGTGGGCTGGAGCTACCCATTGCTAGATTAGAAGGCTAGTCCAAGAAAAAAAAAATCAGCTTCTGCAGCACAGTAAGAGCTAATATTAGTGGAATGTTATTCTGTGACAGGCAGAGGTCCTTTGACATGTATTAATTCATTTATCTCGCAACTGTCTAAGGTAAGGAATATTATGTAGCCATTTCACAGATGAGGAAAAGAGAGGTTAGATACCTGCTCAAGGTTATAAGGTAGTGCCTGGAGGGCATAGAATTCAAACTCAATCTTCCTTTAGCATCTTCGCCACAACATTATAGAGCCTGGAGTGGTCCAGACCTTGTGTGGGTCCTGCAGAAAAATCTGCAGACTTAGAGAATGTTCTATTAGCATATTTGATGAAAGAAAAACAACTATTGGCATTTTCCCTTACGAAACTCTATTTGAAAGCTTTATCTTTTTATCATAGAAAAACAAAACAAAGTTTGACATCGTATACTTTTAAACACTACGACCAAATGCTGTTTGGGCTTTACAGCCTCTAACCAAGATATGTTGGCCAATAAGAGAGTTATTTTTGGCAAAGAAAAGACGACTATTGTTTGAAAGAAAACATCATGGTACAAACACAGCTGAAGAGAAAATAACAACAGTCATCAAGCATTGCCAAGTGTGGAAATAAATGTTTTCTATATTTTCTCTCATTAATCTTCACATAAAGCCCCTGAGACAGGTATTTTTCTTCCATTTTCTGGATGAGGAAACTAAAACTCAGAAAGCTTAAATTATTTGACTAAGGTTACATGGTAAGTGACAGATCCTTCTAACTCAAAACCCTGTGTTCTACACATGCTTGGTGTTTTAAACAATAAAGGCAAGCAAACAATGAATATTTAAGATCCAAAGTTCTTCTCACAAGGGTTTCTTCCCCGTCAGATAACCCATGGGCTCTACCTGGAATTGCAAAGTAATTGCATTAACCAGGTTGAGGATTCCATAAGCCAATAATCCTTAACAAAATCTGGATAAATAACATTGGTATCCCATTTTTTTAAATTTATAAAGTAAAGGTAATTTTAACAACAAAATGATAAAGTATATTATTTCAGAATAAAGCATAGACCCTAAACTAAGTACTTTTAGGTTTATGAAAAGCTCAAAGAATTGTCCTGATTTTTCTCACTTTGCCATAAATACCTGTATGTGAATGTCCTGTTTCGGACAAGCATTATTTTGTGGAATGCTATTTGAGACCCAATTGTTTAGTTGACTTCAATAAATTCTTTCTGTTTTGTTTTGGCATGTGTGTGTGCTCATGTGTACATGCGTGCTTGTGCGTGGGGTGGGGGGCATGCAAGTGTGTTGCCAGAATAGGAAAAAAAGTCAATATTTCAGGCTAATTTATATTTCAACTGGTGGCTCATGACACATCATTACTGACCACAACCCAACTAAATAACTAAACTAGTTTAGCCTGGCATTTACAGTTAAATGAAAGGCCTAAATATTAAATGAAACCAACGTCATTATTGATGAAATTTTTGTTTGATCTCATGGCAAAAAACAAACCAATGAACACAAACACAACCAGTGTTTATGAAATAGAATATCACCATGGTATCATGACAATATTTCATCTTCAAAGTTCACTTGGTTTTTGACACATGAAGAAATAGTCTGTATTAGCCAAGAGTTTGTTCATGAGGAAACATGAACGAAAACACTATTTATCCCTGGTTCTGATGACATTACAATTAGGACAGAGATGAAAATTTTCCTTCCCCTCTGCTTCCTAACATAAACTTTGCTTTATCCCCAGTGTCCACCCATAACTTGGGAACAAACTTAACCCCAGAAGTCCCCACCCAAATCCCACTTTCCCATCCGCCTTGCCCTTCTCCCCCTCCTATACTTGTTTTCCACCCAGCTTCCTACTTTGCCTGCACTTGGTAAGATCCTTTTCCTGCTAGAAATTTGTGAAGCAATCTTCTCTCTACCTAAAAACAACTGCTTCCCAGCCTAAAACAACTCTCTGGTTTCTCCCTACTTTCTTTTTTCCCCCAACTTTAAAAATTAAGATAAAACTCACAAAACATAAAATTTGCCATCTTAAAGTGTACAGTTCAGTGGATTTGGGTATATTCACCATGTTGTGTGACCATTGCCACCATCTCATTCCAGAACATTCTCATCATCCCCAAAGAACCCTGTACCCATTAAGTAGTGACTCCCCATCCATCCTCCTCCCACCCTTGTCCTTACCTTCTTGTCTTGACTAATAACTTGTCTTCACTAAACCAGGAATCCCAGTGCATTAACCATGTTTCCAGCTTCTGTAAACATACGCTTTAACATCTGTCCTACAGGTATAAGCTGGACATGCCTTGTCCTGGACAACTCGGTACTGTGGCAGAGCCACCTTGCCTTGGCCCCCTGCCTCCCTCCTTTTTGGGAAGAGTCCTCCTCCCAGGAGTGCACTTTTCAAATACAAATCAGCCAAACCAGACTCCACACCTCCAACTACCACTCTTAGCTCTCACATTCCTGGCTACTATCCGCCTGCCCCAACCACCCCAAGGCCAGCACTAGACAACTAGGGACAGCTCCTCTGCTCAGAGCCCACTGAAATTATTCACACCAGCTGGTTCTAAGCCTGTGTTCCCTGCCTTGCCCATCCCTTCCCATGGAAACCACAATAAAGGCTCTTGCCCATAATTCCTCATTCTGTCTTATAACTGACGCCAGGGCTTCCTCATGTGGCCCCCTTCCATGGCATGGAATGCCCCCACCTTGATACTGTACCAAACTATCTTTTCAGTCCCCATCGTCTTCTGATCTGTTGGTCTTACCATACCTCAAGATCTCTAATACGCTCTATTTTAAAACCTTCTGTTGCCATCTCTCATGCTGGCCTCACTAACACAAAGTCAGGAAACAAGGTACTAGTTCAAGAAGAAGCTGTGTGACCTTAGGGATGCCAATTAACCTCTCTGGGTCCATTTCTTTATCTGTAAAATGATGAGCATTTCTTTATATTTTATAACACACATCCCCTTTTGGGAACAGAAGAATTTTATACCTTGCTTCTTTTTGTATGTGTATGTCTTCACACTCAAGATTTGGCCCCTACACATTTTCCTGATAATAAGATCTTTCCCTTCTACATTATTAAACACCTATTTTTGCATCATTAAATAAAAATTTTTATACTACTTACTACAGTTTAAAATAACTATGCTTCACAAATCATTGGAATAGGTGCTTCTAATCCCTTTCCAAATTTTGAAATTCTGCTAAGAACATAACAGATATTCAACAAATTTTACCAAAATCATCTCACATGATCATTCATTTACTCATTCATTCAAATATTTATTGAGAATCTATTATGTGTCAGGTTCTTGGTTAAATACTAGGGACACAAAAATGGAAGGCATATGAATAATTGGTATTCAAAATGTCTTGGATCCAGAGTGAGAATAACTATGTTCTCCTATATTTGTAGGTTTAATGTAAGAATGCTACCTAGGACAAACAAAGGTGTAAAATGTGGCACACCTTTTTTGGGGGGGTGGGGGTGGGAAAAGAAGTTACTTACCTGTGATCCTGACACTGGGCCAGGTGACAAAGCTTAGTAGCATCTTATTTGGTAAGACAATGTGTGAACCAGATACATTCTCCTAAATACATGCCTTTTTCACCAAGTACATTAGAGCTGGAAAATAGATTTCGCTTTTAGAAACGACTGTGATCAATCAGCTGTGGCTGCCAAGAACATTTCTTTGTGAATTGTGAAGCCACTTCCAGAGTGAGTAATACCGGCCATGGAAGTGGCTTCAGGAAGTAGTGATGTGGGAACCATGTTTTTGCCACCCTTGAGCTAGATTTTCGATAGCAGAGAAAGATTGCTCATGCCACTTCATACTCAGAAATACTATTAGAAAGTGGGGATAAGAGAGAAAAAAGTGGAAAGCTATGGTGATGTTACACATTACAAGAGTGTGATCCTTCTTACACATCAGATTTCTGGGGAGATATCAAACTTGGGGGGGAAAGGGGGATCTGATCTTAGTAAGTTATCACATATCCCATAGCCAAAAAAAAAAAAAAATGTTAAAAATACCATTATAGCCATCTTTTCCTACAGGGAACCATAACACAGACAACAGCATTTGTACTAGTTTCATTGCTTCTGATATATTTTTCAGTTTTGTATGATGTGCATGTAAAACTCTACCGTAAGCAGTTCCTCATCTCAAACTAGATACGATTAAAGAAAAAGTTCACGTGACAACAAAAGAAATAAATATTAAATACTATTATCCAGTCTTTTACAATAATCTCAATAAACAGATAAAATCTGCCTGCAGGTTTCACAAGCCGAAGTAAGATACACTTCCCATGTATTTTTTTCCCCACTGTTACAAAAGAACAACTACAGCTCATTAGCTTTGTTTAGGAAACACACAAAATCCTTAGATAGCTTTTAAATTCAAACTCAACTATTCTTATCCAGGTTACAAAGGGGATTTTAATTTGTTTTTGCTTAAGCAGAGAAAACCTCATTAATTTAGATTATCTTAGTTGTAAGGCCAGTAGGAAATAGTGAAAATTTGGAATTAATATCGTTGAAGAAAAGGACAAAGAAGAGGACCAGGAAAAGGAGACAGAAGGAAAGGAGAAAAAAACTCTTACTTGTAAGTGTACAGAATATAATGTATTTGTCATAGCAGTTAAGCTGTTATAATAAGAGATCCAAAACATGGGTCTTAAATAAGATCACTGTTTTTCTGTTTTTCATACAGCAGTCCAGAGATGTAAGTTGGAACACTGAACATAGGGCATCTGTCTCTGGGTCCAAGGAGGTTGTTTTAGCTCCCACACCTCCCTAGATAGTAGGAAGTAAGAAATGGAGGGTGCTCACCGCCCATTATGTGGAATTTAACATGGTCACACCTAGTTGCGAGGGAGGCTGGGAACTATGAAACCCAGCAGTGTGGCTATGTGCTGAGCTAAGAGGGCATTCTATTGCTAAAAGGAAGAAGAGAAAACATAGTGGGGGACAATTACTAGTCTCTGCAACAGCCTAGGGTTAGGAAACTATGGCTTACAGGCCAAATCTGGCCTGCCAATTGTTCTTGAACAGCCTGTGAGTTAAGAGTGGCTTTTACACATTAATATTTACAATCAATTTGAGGCTTGGGAATGCTAACTTTGAACCCCAAGCAAGTAAAATGTTATTGTACCCCCCCAAATAATTCCATTCTTCTCATTAGTAGATCTGTGTTACAAAAATTATACTAATTTTTATTATATTTTTTTTTGAATTTTATCAATAAATATTATACAAGTACCAACACAATATTCTCGATTTTTGCCTTTCGGCTTGCAAAGCCTAAGTAATTACCTTCTGGCTTTTTACAGAAAAGTTTGGCAACCCATGTCCTCGTCCGAGTTGGACTAACCTAGTAGAATTCCTACAAAGCATAGAAAGAATGGCTTACAAGTGGCTTCACAAAACAAAATTCCATGACCCTTAAGGAGTCTGACCTGTGTTTCTATTTATAGCAAAACTTCTTTAACTAGGTCACATATTCAGCAACTTCTATTAGCCAAAGTCCAGTGGAAAAACAGGAAACGAGTGGAGAGAAAAGTTTCTGCATAGCCCAAATCAAAGCACTGAAAGCTTATGCATTGCACATCCAAGAAATGCCCGGACATTGACACGGGTGCATTTTCCTCATACAAGACACAATTCTGTTGACTGTTAATGACTTAACTGGATTAGCAGTTCTCCCAAGCCCACAGCAGAGCTGTAGCAGTCAGTCTGAAGGGGTTGGAAGGATAGGAGACAGAGGAAAAGTGCTGCTCTCTGGGGCCTCTTAATGCAGGGACCAAAACCTTCATTACACCTCTGAAGCCCCCCAGGAACACCGCTGTATTACCGCTCACTGTCATCATGATCTTAAAGATGACCCTGTGCCACCAAGCACAGGTAGAATTATATTCACTATTTTCTGTTTCAAGAGGCAGAGAATAATACACTTGAGAAAGCCTATTATCAAAAATAGTGGAGATAAAATTTTGGCCATTTAAAGAGATAAGTTCAGCTACCTATAATTCATATGGAAGTTTTATTCTAATGTAAATGAGATGTGATGACATGCTGCTTGTATACAAATATTTCCACGGTCCTAGCAAACAGATTCTCTTTTTTCTTTTTTTTAGGCAGAGTCTCACACTGTCACCCCAGCTAGAGTGCATTGGCGTGATCACAGCTCACTGCAACCTCAAACTCCTGGGCTCAAGCCATCCTCCTGTCTCGGACTCCAGAGTACCTGGGTCTACAGGCACATGCCACTACTCCTGGCTAATTTTTCTATTTTTAGTAGAGACGGGGTCTTGCTTTTGCTCAGGCTGGTGTCGAATTCCTGGCCTCAAGCAATGCTCCCACCTTGGCCTCCCACAGTATTAGGACTACAGGGGTGAGCCACCGTGCCTGGCTGTGAATCTAGGACTTTTTCTATCTGTGGTTTTTAAAATAAGATTATATTTTATTGACAACATTGTGGCAAAACTTGCCAGCCCTTGTCTACTGATCATGAATATGAATATTTTATATGCAAGTGACATATAAAACCAGCTCAAATTGGTTTAAGAAAAAAGGGTGGGGCATGGTGCCTCATGCCTGTCCCAGCACTTTGGGAGGCCAGGGTGGGAGGATCATTTGAGGTTAGGATCCTGTTTGAGACCAGCCTAGGTAAAAGAGTGACACCCCACCTCTACAAAATATAGGAAAAGAAACAAAACAGAATTAGCTGGGCATGGTGGTGGGTGTCTGCAGTCCTAGCTACTCGAGAGGATTTCTTGAGCCCAGGAGTTCAAGGCTGCAGGAACTATAATTGCATCACTGTACTCCAGCCTAGGCAACAGAGTGAGATCCCACCGGCGAATTTGGGCCCGTGAGACTCTGAGAGGAGAGAAACACTCTCTTTCCAGGCTGGCTGATAAACTACAAGGGTGTGTTTAAGGCCATCATCCGTTGTGCCACCTCATAGGAGAGCCTGCCTAAGAATGAGGCCAACACGGAGGAGAGGAGGTGTAAGTAGGAGAGAGAGCAGCCGATTCATGTCGTTGTCATTTGACTACCTCAAGTCACCATTCTGAGTTTCAGCCCTGGAGTTTTTGTTATATAAACCAACACATCCCCCTTTTTGATTTAAGCCAAATGGAGCTTGGTTTCTGCCATGGGCAACTGAAAACAACCTGACAACCCCGTGGGCTTTGGAAATGACAGAAGTAGGAGTCCATTTGTATTTAGAGGAACATGTGCTTGGTGAACCCTCTGAACACAGTCACGCATCCCTTAACGACGATGGGAATACACTGAGAAATGTACCATTGGGTGATGTGTTGTTGTGCGAACATCATAGAGCATATTTGCACAAACCTAGATGGTGCAGCCTAGGACGCACCTAGGCTATAGGGTAGAGCTTATTGCTTCCAAGCTACAAACCTGTACAGCGTGTGACCGTACTGAATGCTGCAGGCAATTGTAACACAGTGGCAAGTATTTATGTATCTAAACATCTGAACATAGAAAAGGTACAGTAATAATAAGGTATAAAAAACTAACAAGTAGTACACCTGCATAGGGCGCTTCCCATGAATGGCGTCTGCAGGACCGGAAGTTGCTGTGGGTGCGTGAGTGAGTGAGTGGCGGGTGAATGTGGGGGCCGAGGACATCGCCGTGCACTCCTGCAGACTTCATAAACACTGGACACTTAGGCTACAATAAATTTATAAAAAAAATTTTCTTTCTTTGGTAATAAGCTTGACTTACTATACCTTTTTTACTTGATAAACTTTTTGATGTTTTTAAACTTTTCGACTTTTGTAATAACACAGCATAAAACAAACACGTTGTACTACTGTACAACATATTTTCTTTATATCCGTATTCTGTAAGTTTTTTTCCATTTTTAAATGTTTTTATTTTTTACTATTTAAACTTTTATTTTTACAAACTAGGACACAAACACACACATTAGCCTCGGCCGACACAGGGTCAGGATCATCAGTATCACTGTCTTCCGCCTCCACGTCCTGTCCCATTGGAAGGTCTGTAGGGGCATTAACGGGCATGGAGCCGTCATCTCCCGTGATAACAATGTCTTCTTCTGGATACCTCCGGAAGGACCTGCCTGAGGCTGTTTTGCGGTTAACTTATTTTTATGAGTAGAAGTACATGCTAAAATAATGATAAATAGAATAGCAAATGCATAAATCTGATAAATCTGTAATATTTTTATTTATTGCCATTATCAAGTATTACGTACTGTACATAATTGTATGTGCTAGACTTTTATAGAACTGGCAGCACAGCAAGTTTGTTTGCACCAGCATCACCACAAACACGTGAGTAATACATTGCGCTGTGACATTATGATGACTGCAATGTCACTGGGTGATGATAGGAATTTTTCAGCTCCATTATAATTTTATGGGATCACCATGGTTTATGTGCCATTGTTATGTGGCTCATGACTGTATCTATTGCAAAGCTTGGGTCTTCGGATCTCCCTCTGGTAGAGGACTGGGTAGGGGGTGAGAGGTGGAGAGTTATTTTTGAAAAACTAGCCATGAATGATGAAGAGGAGGGAGGTACGGCTATAGGGATTTAATACCTTCCTTCCTTCCCTTTCCATCACCCTGGGGTTAAGGGCAGAGGAAGGACAAATCCCAAACTGATGTATCTGGGAGGGACAAAAGACTGGCAAAGGTAGAGTTTGTCCAGCGCTCTTGCTCTCTATAGCAATGCGTGTCTGTTGTCCTGCCTGTCCAGAATCCTCTTCACCCTCTCTTGGGAGAAGTGCTCGCCTTTGGGGTCTGGGTGAGTCCCCCTCCTTTTCTTTTGGTCGACAAGGTGTAGGTGCTGAGTGAATCTAGCGGAGTAAACATGTGACCCAGCCCTGGCCAGTTGGCGTGTTCCATCTTTGGGCCATGGAGATCACACCCAAATAGGCCTGATCAGAACGAATACAGAGACTTTGCCATTGCAACTGGAAAAGAGGTGCTGGCTTTCCACTGGGCTTGGAAATTCCCAGGGGAAACCTCATGGAGAAGACCAGCCTGCAAAGAGGAGGGCAGAGCCAAGGAAATACAGAGACAGGCGGATCAAATGCCTTGTTTGAGTCCCTCAACCCAGGCATTCATGAAGTTACATTTACCACTCGAACCTTATGTTACTATGAGCCAATGAATTCCTCCATTTGACTGGAGTGAAATTCCTCTCTTCACCATTTATTCTTGGGCAAAGAGAAGGGGCTGAAAAAATGTATTTTGAAAAAGACATTGGATGAAGAATATCTCTGATCTCATCTGTAAGAAGTGGAAAAGATGTGCTAATGTGTTTTCCCTTGAGCTTCATAATACAGGGTGTTTAAATTCTAGAACAGTCTTAGTAAGCACTACAATATACTGCAGGTATATAATGATTAATGTAGCTTTTGTGGGCTGGCCTATAACCAATTAACAACTGAACTTTTGAGATATAACCTGGTCCATCTTTTAGGACTTGTCTGTGTTAAAAAAGAAGTCATTGACAAGACTATGTCAACTGTGAATACCATATAATTCTTTCTAACATGCTCCCACCAAAAACCAATGAGTAGGACCTAAAATTACAAACAAATTATGCCGTAGCTAAGATCTCCACTCTACTTCCTAAACACTAGGTTGTCCATATTTAAAGGGGTAGGAGACATTCAATATAAAAGACATTTTATTTTACCGTTCATAGAAAAGGTACACTGAATATGTGCATAACTAAAATTTATATTTTCATTGAAAATAAAAACATGTTATTTTTAAAATTCAGGAATAATAATTTTTTAATGGCAAAGGTTTCCTTCACCAGAATTTTACATTTTCGTTGGAGACGAAAACCTAAGCTAATTTGTTTTTTTCAGGAATAATAATTTTTTAATGACAATGACTTTTTTACCTGCAGAGTCATAAACAAATGTAAGCATACTTACCTTAGAAAAACAAAAGAAATTATCTTCATCAACTTTACATAATTTCTGTAAAATCTCCAGAGTTTCCCAAACTATGTTCTTTGGAACCATTACCAGGTGTCTTACACACACACACACACACACACACACACACACACTCCTGTAGCCAAATAAGATTGGGAAACATTACACGTTTAATATGATTCCCCTGAAAACTCTCACGGCACATTAGCATAATTCAGAATGTGAGAAGTCTTGCAGTAGAGATAACTGTTCAAATTTCTTTAGCCCAGCATTTCCCAAAGTTAACCTTCTCAACATTAATGACGGTAAACCTTTTCCCATTCCAGCCCCACCTCCAAACCCCCATTCCTCAAAGCAACTTTTGGAACAATTTATGGAGCTAGTTCCATAAAACGAAAGTTTGGGAAACACTAGATTCGTGGTTTCTATCTACACAGATTTTGCTGTCTGAATAATATGTAAGGAATTTTGAGTGACAATTGCACCCATTTGGATATATCTTCAACTGACTCCATAATTAGAAATTTAAAATGCAAATTTTTCAAAAGCAAACTGTCTTTACCATTTTGACGTGTTGCTGAGATTTATTTGGTTTTGTCTATAGTATACTCATGTTACTTTCTAGTATATCTGGTATAGGTAATAGGCTCAAAAGACCTACAAATATGGAACACAAATGCAATTAACTATGTCTAAATTTTATGTATATGCAGGGCCTTGACAATTTTAATATGATAGATATACTCTTTTCTTTTTTGGGGTTGTGTGTGGGGGTAACACCTCTTGGGAAAACTGGGATAATGGAAGCTTCTTCATTTACATTCTGTCCAAGATGTACATTATGGATTCATGTTATTATGGGTGAAGACATAAAGCCATTGCTATTGAGCCTCGGATGTGGCAGCAAAGAATTAAGAGATCATCATCACTTCTCTCTAAATATAATGAAAATCTAACATTACAACACTCCTCTTAAACGAGCTTTCTTCATGCTACTTGGCTATGCATTAAATCTTGGCATACACAAAAAAATAAAAACAGGGCAATTCTAACAGTTCATTTATGTTGGCTGGATTATGAAGATTAACTTCTCAAATGGTGTTCCAAAGAAGTCATCAAATGTAAGTACAATTGAAACTAAAACCCTGAAAAACATTTCAATATTGATAGGAAACTGAAGACAGGATATAGTTAAGGCACCGCTCTTAGCTGCATAACATCAGTGTATATCACAAAGGATTAAAAAGTTTAATTCTCTAGGGAACATAATAGAGATTTCAGGTTCAGCAAGGCATAGTTTCTGGAAATAGTATAATTATTCTCATGGCAGAAGCACACATGCAGAGTATACAGGTTTAATATAATTTCAATTTTAGGTCATTTGTGCTGAAGATACTTTTAAATGTGGTAAATTGGGTTTATTATTAATTCTCTAAAGCATTCTAACTCCAGGTCTTACACAGAGCAAGTTTCCTTTCTCCAAAGTAGCCTGTGTGGTTCCTGTCATCTGACTGGTTCATACAAATCTTAGACCTATGTTATAATGCAGTATTTTGCCAAATGTGGTGTGCATGTCACTGCTGATACATACGATGATTTTCGATGGTCCAGGAAGTACTTTCTGTTTTAATAATGAAGATGATTATGACGATAATATAAAAACAGCTACCATTTACTGAGCACTTACTATGTGCTACCAAGCAAAAATCTAGTATATTAACTTGAATGGTCTTCACCAGACAGACCACTGTGTGGTAGCTGTTCTTGAGGCGCACAGAGGGGCTAAGTAATTTGCTCAAAATCACCTACCTGGAAATGGCCAGAGATAAGATTCAAACCCAGGAAGTTTGGCAGAGAGGCCATGTTTTGTCATTTTATGGATATAATTTTTGTTAAAAGTGAATTGGCTTAAAAAAATTGTTTTAAATGTAAATCTGTGGATATAAAGTAATACAAGTCAGGTGAATGTCTGATCTTCAGGGAACACTGCTATAACACATAATTGTGTGTGGGAGGGGGAGAATCTAGACACTCAGCATCCTCAAGGGCTGTGAAATGACTGTCACAGGCAAATAACAGGACAGAACCGTGGGTGAAGGAGCCGCTGCAGATCCCTGGAGATGAAAAGTTCCAGTTTTCAACTTACCTGCTGTTGATTTCACCCAGAAAGTTCTCTTGTTTCAGTTAGGAAATCTTCCTACTTTTACATGTTTCTAAGACACCACACAGTCATATTTCTAGGGGAAATATAAATAATTCAAATAACTCTGAAAAACAAAGGCCTCGATTATTGTATATTACAATTCGAGAAAAAAATTAAACTTAAGAAAAAGCTGACAGTCAGATCAGAAGCATTACAGGAAGTTTCTTGCTCATTTTCTCCAGAGGTTAAACTAGAATATTTTTTTTTTTAAAAGGGCAGAAGTTTAAGGTCTAGCTAGGGAATAAAGACATGTTTTGTCTGACACTTTCCAATTCAAATCCAACATTTATCAAATGATTCTTAAGTACTGTATTAAAAAAAAAAAACAGCCAGGAGCTGGCAGCCTGGGTATATTAAGCTTTCATTATTGTAAATTTGTATTTTAAAAACCCACTATCTTTTCTGTAAATATGCAAGGGTTTCTCTGACAATTTCTCTTTTTGTAAAGCCACCTCTCACTGAAACATTTTAAATAAAACTCCTATATCTAAAACGAAGTCTTGGCATTTGGGAGTTTAAAATCTCCCCAAATTCAGAGGAGGGGGAAAAAAGCTGCATAATTATAGTTCATCTGAGTGCAAGTCATAAAGTAATAAAAAATGTTTAAAACTAAAAAGTAACATCTTAGAGTGGCATTTAAAACAAAAAAAGAAGTACTTACTGGCATTTTAAAAACTTTCATGCAATTTGTTATTCATTAAATCAGAAGAAAATGTGCACTACCATTTTTTTGATGAGGCAAATAACATTCAAAATTGGCATTAACTAAACACAATTGGCCACCACTATGTGAAAAACCAAATGCTTTAATGAGGCTATCAAGAACAACAGTTCAATTATTCCATGGGATACATTAATATCGATCCATACTATACAGTGCTATGGACCACACAGAAATTATTGCTGCATCCGACAGCAGGTGACTATTATTAACATTACAGTACCAAGCGTCCACAAGAGACAGTCATTTGTCATTTTTATCAAGAAATAGGGTTTTTTATACTGTTATCGACATCAACTTTTTCCCAGTGCATTTTTTAAAAATATTAATAAGTGCATTCCTTTGTGCTTTATTTTATATCTTTTAACTTCCTATGTATTTTATTTGTTCTTATTGCTTTATTGTTTAAAAACAACCAGAAAGAACTTTGTCATCCTATGTATGACCAGGTTGGTTGTATGGTTTTTGGCAAAGTCAGAAGGTTTGGTATTTCCATTGCCCTACCCAGAGGCAGGTGGACAATTCTGGCATTTTGGTCACTCCAGACGGAGGCCCAACCCCAAGTCACAATTCTGCACTCAGGGATGGGGGGAGTGGTGTGGATCACTCTCTTGTTACAAACGACAAGCCCAAACCACTGCCTCTTGGCTTAACTAGTCCCTAAAATGATTCCACACTCTATTTGGCAACAAAGAAATAAATAAAACCACCCCCAAGGCTGCAGCATTCTCCTGGGCTTGCTTACCTGCCACTTTCAGAAATTGTCTCTTAAGAAGGGGATGGGGAAGCAGGCATTGGCAAAGTCAGGAGTTGCAAGAGTCAGGGCAGCAGTACAAGATGCCATACTTTCTCTCAACAAAGCTTTCTATGAGGTTGCTTAACGGTGGCCATATTCCCTTGGCCATGGGTCAGTCAACCTTTATTATTAAAAACCCCCCAAAATCAGCTAAGGAAAGCTAGCATCATAGCATCACGATCTTTGACTTTCGTATCCAGCCCCCTCCCCCCCATATAAATATGAAGAGAAAAATAGACAATGCTATGATTGTATCGATGAACACTATGGTACAATTAGCTGTTCATGCAGATTCGCATCACTATTCTAGGAAAAGAGCTATACAATTAAGGGGGTTGAAAGAATGGGAACTAATTTTCCCTACCCCCTTAAGGAATAAAGCTATAAAACTGATAGCATCATCAATGCTTCCAAGGATTCTCATTGCCCACTGTGCATGGGAACTATGCAGTTGATTATTTTCACCTAAGCCATCCA
>NW_012150685.1:1132816-1149437 GCF_000956105.1 Propithecus coquereli | reverse complement strand
GGACAGACATTTTTCTCTGATGCAAAATCCTCTTGCTCAGAAAGCTAAAGTCTGCGGTGAATTCAGTTCACAGATACTGCACACTCGCTGTACAATACTTTGGAGGCATTTGTAGTTGTAAAATAGAATATACAAGTCTGTTTCACAAAATTCTAAAAATAAAATATATCCTGGGCTATTGATAAAGCACAAAAAAAAATTTCATATTAAAGGAAAATTATCAAGAAAACCCCTTCAGGTGAATTATTAAATCTACTAATCAAGAAAGGAAGCAGTCTGTGAGAGCGCAGAGCAGGGCGGATTCGCTAACAAGCATGCTCTGTCTCCTCCATGCTCATACTGCTCCTCCGGCTGCTGGTTTTGGAAGCTCCTGGGGACACTGACGAAAGGAGTGGGTCAGTTACGCCGACAGGAGAGAGAGTATCGTCCATCAGGATGTCTTCCAGTTTGGATCCCATTTTCGTGGGGACGCCGTACACTTGGCTGCCCTCGGTCCCAGGTCCGAGGCTGTTGTTGAAGGTGATGGTGCCATCCGTGAGATCGAGAGTTGTTGTGCAAGTCAGGTCTGCGTGATGCTGGAGGAGGTCTTGGTTGCAGTTCTCAAGGACGGGTTCTTGCTTGATGATCCGATTCACCAAATCTGGGGAGCAGAGACCCGTGGATGGAATAAGGGAAAGTCCATGAGCTCGAGCCTGCATTTCGAGTTCCTACAATAAAAGTAAAAATCAAACGCTGAAATAGGCAGAGCTCAGAGGATTTTTAGGGCAGTGAAACTACTCTGTATGATACTATAATGGTGGGTGTGTGTCATTATGCTTTTGTCCAGACCCATAAAATGTACAACACCAAGAGTGAATGTAAACTGTGGGTTTTGGAGGATAATAAAATGTCAATGTAAGTTCATTGATTCTAATCAATGCACCACTCTGGTGGGGGATGTTGATAATGGTGGAGGCCGTGCACGTGTGGGAGCAGGAGGTATTTGGGAGATATCTGTAGCTTCCTCTCAATTTTACTATGAATATAAAACTGCTCTAAAAAATAGTCTATTTTAAAAAAAAAGACACTAAGAGGGAAAACAATAAATTCTCAAAAAGAAAGTGTTTTGCTCTTTTAAATTAATAAACTGTATTTCCTTAAGGCCAGGAGAGGTGCCGCTGGTACAGAAATGAATTTTTGGGTGTTTTATGGATTGTATTCTGTATTGAAAATAGAGAGAGACAGTCTCTCAGATATTAATGTTCACAATGAGGATAAGTTTAAAAATATAAAAATACAATTAAGTGTGAGCTGATAAAAGGAAAATATTAAGTAAATAGTAACACAGTATCATGGTTCCTAAATCGTGAACTAAAGTACCCAGGCATGTTGCAATGAACTCACAGGGCACTAGGAATATTTTAAAATTTCAAGGGAAGTAGTGATACTACCTCAAGAACTACTAAAGTCAGTTTCAGCATTAGATTGTGCTACATACATTTCAATCACATTATCACATCCTATCATTGCAGAGCTGGGCTTTTGGCAGTTGCTGTGATTAAAAAAAAAAACAAACAAGTACTGCATGAACAACAATGCGGAATGGGCAATAAGTGTGGTCGTATCCAATCTGGTTTCAAGGCTTTAGAGGTTGTGCAGTGCCCAACAGGTACACATGTTCTGTTAGTAATTAATTCAGTTATTTAAAAATAAAATAAAAATGCTATTTTTCAATTTACATATTTTATTTTTTCAAATGGCTAGTAAGTCTTTAGAACCCAAATACTCAATAAGTTGTTTGAACCTAACAAAAATGGTAGGTATTTCTTTTGGTCCAGGGTGACAGTGAAAAGGTTGCTAAGACAGTAGGGGCAGCATGAATTTAAAAAGTTTGTATAGTGACGGCAAAAGTTGTGAAGGTTCTATGCAAATGGCTAAAGTTTTAGAAGCATCATTTAGCCATGTCACCAGAGCAAAGGGAAATTATTGTTTCTTTAATTCAACAAGTTCTCATCTATAAGATGAATAATTTCTTCCTTTACTTTTTTCACACACCTTCCTATTATGGGCTGAATTGTGTTCCTGAAAATATTTATGCATTGAAGTCCTAACCCCCAATACCTCGGAATGTGACTGTATTTGGAGATAGGGTCTTTAAAGAGGTAATTAAGGTAAAATAAGGTCATATGGTGGGCCCTAACCCGATTAAGAAGAAGAGACGGGGACACAGACACACAGAGAGGGAAGACCACAGAAGATACAGGGAGAAGACGGCCATCTACAAGCCAAGGAGAGAGGCCTCAGTAGGAATCTGGTGACATCTTAATCTGGGTCTACTGGGCTCCAGAATTGTGAGAAAATATCATAACCTTCTGTTGTTTAAACCACCCAGTTGGTGGTACTTTGCTACAGCAGCACTAGCTAATATACTTCCTAAATGTCAGTGATTCCCCCAGTACCTCATTTCAAAAAGCCTTCCAAGAAAGCTCTTTCCCTTTTTCCTTTCTGAGTGTCCCTTGGACATTCCTAAAATGAATCATGGAGACCCCAGCTTGTCCCCGACAAGCGTTCTGCTTCTACATTCCAATGCCGTCCTTTCTATGTTTACACACGATAATATATACATAGGGTATAAATTTGAAGCAAGGCACTCTGGCTCATCAGAGAGGGAAAGTACTCTCCACATGACATGGCCTCTCAGCCTCTGCCCAAAGGCCTAGGAAGTATGTGCCTGAAAAGTCATTTCAGTCCACATCCGAGGCTTTTGGATCCGCAAGATCCTTCTCTGCATGCAATTCAAGCAGGAGCTGGGAGCTTCAGACGTCACACAAGTATCTGCAAGTTCCTTTACACAATCTCCAGAAACACAAGTCTCTCTTCAGGCATCATTTTAAAGCCCTGGGCTGTTTAATAAAATGGCAGTTCCACCGATATTAAGGCTTCATGCTCTTTCTTCTGTGAACGTTTTTGCATGCATCACTTAGAGAGAAAATGAAAGAAAGCCCTTAGGCCCAAGCTGCAAACATGGACTCTTGTAAATCTACACCAACATGCTAATAAGAACAGTACCTCCACACAAGCAGTTTGTCTTTAAAAAATAGTAATAATAATACATTTGGATGAAGAGAGGCAAACATCTTACTCTAATCCTTTGTTGTTTAATTAAAAATGTTAATCAGCCAATTAGAGCATTACTTAGATTTCTAAATAAGGTGATAAATCTCATCTGGAGAACTCCGGCTTCACTGTATCATGGAGCTTTCCTAATTAATAATGTTTTCTGTGATATGCAAAAGTTCTAAAGGCTGCCTCACACCATCACTGGAAGAAAACCAAGATATTGTCACTGTGGAATTTCCAATGCATATATTTCACAATATTCGGATTTCGCATGAATATACATGTTTGGAACCTTAAAATAAAACAAAACCTAGCCTCTTTTTCAAAATAGTTATTACATTTTAATACTTGTATAAGGAAGTGACACATTAGTACAAGCTGCTTTTATAAATGGATATACTAAGTTCAAGAGATTAAATACCTATGGCTACTTATTGACGAGACAGAACATAAGACAAACAACAGAAGCCAAAGAAGGTGAGGGGAAGAGGAAAGGAGGATTTTCAAATTACATATAACCTCTCCTTCACTACCCAGATTCTAAAATGCAGCCCTACAGAAGAGCCGCCTTCCGCCTCCCCGCCCCACGGCTGAGGATCGCTGCAGTGAACGAGCAATGTGACATCTCCAGATGTAAGTGCTGTGGAGCATTTGGAAGAATGGAGACCATCATTATAAACGAATTGCTCTGCTCAATAAGTTCAGCGTCCAGGATGGACACCACTAGGTGAAACACAATGGTCTCTAAGGTGTCATCCTCTGCATTGTCGTTCCATAAAATTTAATTCCATAAATATTAATAGTTGCACTGGAAATCTGAAAAGCAACCCTTGTTCCACAGCAAAACCTAGTAAAAGGTGGGTCCATCTACTCAAGAAGACACAGTGTCACCAACTCTTACAGATAGGCTGCGTTCAAAGTCAGCAAGTAAGTTAAAATTACCTTTGCAAACGTCTTTGATCAGCAACGGAGTCATTTTTTGAGGACAGTTTCAGAGGAAGTTGTGTCCTTGCACTCAGCATGAGAGGCTGAGTGCCTGAGAGAGGCACCAGGAGCTGATACTAAAGAGGGACCCCCACCTCCTGCTTGCAGTGGTGCATATACTCACTGAATGGGATGACAGACGAATTGTCCATGGCAATAAAATTAATATGTCTCCTTCTAAAGATACATAGCTTGAGATACATATAGTATAATTCCACTGTCTATAACTATTTCTGAGAATTATAACCTTATTATAACATCCTCCAGGTGTCCCCACGTTCCCTATCAACATGGGCTTTGACCATCGACTGCTTCCCTACCCTGCAAATACTAAGGCTTTTTCTAAATTTAACATGTACAGTCAATGCTCATTATGTTATGTTCTATAAAGTCACTGTGAACACTGAATCAGTAAGTACAAGCATTGTTCCTAGGGGAAATGCAAGGTTAGGTTCCTGAGAGCCTCTGGTCCTAACACTTAACCTTGTCTCTGCTTAAAGTCATCTCATTTAATATATATTGTTGATTAACATTGAACTCATAGCCAGGAGCACTATAACTCATTCCTGAATGAAGCTTATCTAACACCTGTGTTTTCTCCGTAAGGTACTTCGCAGCCTTCTTGCCCTTAGGAACATTAGCCAGCACTTCAGCCCTATGCTTAGGGGTCATTTTAAATAGTGCAATCTGCAACAGAAAACACAAAACTGCAGAAAACATGAAACTTAACAGACCATGAAAGAAACACTTGTTGATAGTACAAAAGCTGAGACAAGAAAGTGGAGCATTCACATCAGGCAGAGCTGTTCAACCTCACCTGGAAACCAGCTCACATTTGTACACATCCAAGAACAACCGTGACCACGGCACAAATGTTGATTTTGAGGTTACAAGTAGGAAAATTCACAAATACAGAATCCACGAATTGTAAGGATCAACTATATTAGGATCATGGAAGTCAACTCCCTCATGGCTCATTATATTTCTCCTTCTCCATCTTGAAGTCAGTAGCATGTAGTGACCTTTACACAACACACGCCACGTACCTGTATTCTGAGCAGCAGATGCCGGTTGGCGTGCTCCAGTTTCTTCTGCCGGTTTTCAAGTTCTTTCGCGCGTTGCTGTTCTCGTTGCAACTTTCGGATGTAGTCCACGGATGCTTTTAAAATGGTTCCCTTGTTCCAGCGCATGTCTCTGTGAAGGAAACAGAGGAAAGTAGACTGTTTTAAGGATTTAAGGCTGAATGAAAATTTAGTATTCAAAGCATTCAATTTCTAAAGATGTAGTGAGGATTGTACATTAATGATGGCTGCCATTCATTGAGCGCTTCTCACGCACAGAACACTGTCCCCCCATGTTGTATACATTACCTCACTTCACCCAGACAGCAGTCTGTAAGGTAGAGATATTGTGTATAGGTTGAAACAGAGACAATTCAACTTCTCCTAGGTCACAGAGCCACTGTATAGTGGAGTCAGGACTTTGATTACTCTATTAAATAGTTATAGGTTTCTAGAACTATAAAAGTTTACTCACTCACACAGAATAAGCTATGGTAAAAAGAATTTCTGTGAGATCTCACTACTTGATGGCTCGTGACATAAAAGCGGCATCCTTAAGATTTTTTTATCATGAATTATCATGGGCAGATTATCTCTCTGTATCCATTTCCTCATCTACAAAATGATGATATTACACTTGTATAACTAGCCTCGTGGGTATGATATTGGAATCAAAGGAGGTACTTTATACAAATGTGCTGGGAAAAGTTTAAAAACCAATTCAAATAATGGAGCAGGCACTGTGTTAATAATAATTGTAACAGCGCTCTTTGAATAGCATTTACTATGTTCCAGGTACTTTTTAAAGTGTTTTACAATTCATTTAATCATAACAATCTCGATGGGTAGGTACTAATAGGACCCCCATTTTACTGATTGGAAACTAAGGCACAGAGAGGTTAACCAATTTGCCCAAGGTCACAGAGCTAGGAAGTGGCCGAGCCAGAAAGCCTAGAGAACCTGGCTCTAGACCCCCTGTTCTAAACCTCTACATCATATTTCCTCTTGTGTGATTGAATCCTCAGAACAATTAGACTAGGTAGGATAATTCTGATGTCCTCTTTTTTAACAGATGAGTAAAATGAAGCCCACGAGAATGCAGACATCTTCCCCAAGGTCAGACACCTAGTAAGGAACTATCTTGGAATTCCAATCCAGGCAGCCTGGGCTTGATGCCTCTTGGTTCGCAACCAGTTTAGCTCTCGTGTACTCATGCATGAGAAAATTAAGAACACCATTAAAATGTAGGTGAAAGCACTTTAAAAAAATTTACAGCACTCCAGAAAAACAATAAAGAATGAACTATCATTACGACATTAAAAGTAATGTTTTTGTATGGCTTTGAATTAATCTGAATCTTTTTATAGACAATATTGATCGTAATGATGGCAATTATGTTGATGAAAACAAAAACAATGTGCTGTACAGAGAACCATCTAGCCCATAATCTACAGCTGCTAAAAGCAGATCGGAAGTATCAGGTGGAACCTGTGGATGGAGGGCCATTAAAACAAGCCACCAAGTAATTGATCCTCATATGGGTTAGAAGAAGAACAAAACAGAAATTTCCCCATGAGAGGGGACAGTTCCAGCCCCCAGAGAATTCCCTGGGGTTGATCCTTGGGGTCTGAGCATCAAAGACAGCAACCCAGGGAAGTGTCCTGAGATACCCCAGAGTGAGCACAGAGACTCAATGTTCAGAGCTAAAACCAAAGTAACAGTAACTTTAGCAGCCAGAGAGAAATGTAATTATAATGAATGATGCCTTACCTAGGCCAGCAAGGTGAGAAACCAGTAATGGAACATGCAAGCAGCCACTCAGTTTTTAAGAAGTGATTATTTCAAGCATTTGCCCTGGGTTTTTTTTTCCTTGTGAGACCCAATCAATCAATTATATTTCTGGGCTTAAAGGAAGGGTTTTCAAACTTTTTTTTTTTTTGTAATGAGAAGGACTCTTTTTACATACAACAGTGTACATAGATCTCCAATATATAAAATCAACAAAAGCAGACTTGCTCTGGGGGAAGAAAGGGTATGGGGCTGAGACCCTGATCAGTAACAATGTCTCTGTAGCAGGCACATTCTAGAAACCTGGTGTGGGAAAACCACCATATAGATTATAGTCCGTTTTATCTTAAAACAATGCCTACAATTAAAGATCATTATCGGTTCGGATTATGAACACATAAGTATTCTAATACAATGGAGAAAGGCGATATGCAAATAGAGGCTTTCACTGCAGCCCCATAATTTCCTAATATGTTACTAAAGAGATTCACATGCTACAGTTTAAAAGAATATGCTAAAAAGTGAAAGCTGATAAAGAACAGGAAAATGGGAATTCAATTTCAACTATCATGCAAGACCGACTATAGGAAATGAAGGTCACAGCCCTTCAGTAGGATGAATTTGTGCGGCAGAACCGAGAATTTGAATGTTCCGAGTTTGAAAAGGACTTTCCTTGAAACCCGGGAAAGCAAAATGTTGCAGGTGGAATTGTGCTTGCACATTCCTCAAAACGAGCTCACGATAGGGCATGATTGTATTTTATTTTGTTACAGATTCTCTAACAATAATGTGAATAGCGAATTTAATAAGCTTTGCATGAATAATGCTTGATTTCATCTTTACATTTTATTAGGTAGCTAAAAGGTCATGTTCAAAGGCTAATTTTATAGAATGCCTGTGAGGCCATTAAAAGGTATACGTTCTCTAGTCCTTTACTTTAAATGGGCCGATTTCTAATAGATAACGATTTTGTATTTGTTGTCCTATTTGCTGACGTTGTAGGCAACTGTAAGGCTGGTAGGAAAGACATGAGAAAATTATCTTTACGCCTGTTATCTCCAAAAGGAAGGGTAGGGGGAGACCAAAAGCTGAAATTCAAATTAGCTGACCTGTACTTAATAAGAGGATTAAACATTACTTTTTCCCCCCCGCTTAGATTGGTAAAACACACAAAGAGTATGCAAGTTTTCATAAAAACAATTGACCTTTTTGTCTGTTGACAAAAGTTGACTTCATTAAAGTTGAAGTCTCCCATATCTGTTCATCAGTGCCTATTTAGAGATATTATACAAGTCGAAGAGCAAATAGTCAACAAAATTTGCTTTCACAGCTATTGAAATCTCTGTGCTGCATGAACTGCTAAAAGAAATTGTTTTTAGTAGCTCAGTATTTGTTTGCCAAGAATTCTCAGATTTCAGAAAGCCACCTCCTCATACCCAAAACTAACCATCTCATATCCAACAATCCTTTTATGTAATTCAGTGCATTTCTCTTGAAATTTTAATTTGATGAGACTAATCAAAAGAAAGGTTTAAGAAGCATTTAGGAATGGAACCAAAGGGAGAGGGAGACTTCTTTACTCTAGTTTTTATACCTGCATTTTTTTGCAACATAGGAAAAAACATTAAGGTATGAAAAATATATGATGCAGATTAAAACGCAATTGTACTCACGGATCATTTGACTTGGGAATCAAAGTACCTAGTTCTTTAATGCGGTCATTTATGTTAAATCTTCTTCTTCGTTCAACTTTAAGAAAAGAGCACAGGAAAGGGCTATTAATGACAGTGACAAAATGCATTTAGCATATCTCATTAAAGGCATGTGCATATTAACTTCGCCAGGTCAGGAAAATGGAAACCTGAACCTATTTTTTCCCTGTTTTTACCACGTTTTTGGTATTGAGGTTAAAGCACTAAAATAATGAGCTACCTTTGTACAGAACTTTACCATTTACAAAGCCCTTAGACATAGACTTTCTCATTTGCTGTTGTAACAACACTGAAATCAAAGTTACTATCCTCAGTTGAGAATGACAAAACTGCCTTGGAAACACAGGTATCAGGGACTTGGCGAAGATACCCACCAAAAAGTGGTAAATAGCACAAACTTGAAAGCTAACCCTACAGAACAGGAGTCAGCAAACTTTCCAAAAGGCCAGTGAGTACTTCTGTACTCGCAGGCCAACTAGCAAAATTGAGGATATCATGTAGATACTTAACATAACCAGAGAGACATCAAATTTCCACAAATTTTTTATCTACAAAATTAAAAAAATAACCGAGTACAATTTTTTTGCAAGACAAGTCTGCAAAAGAAATCATTAGAATTTACTTGTGATGTTGAAATTTGCATTTTCTATAATTGTCACTTGTCGCAAGATATTAATCTTCTAATTTTTCTTAATCATTTAAAAATATAAAAAACATTGTTGGCCAGACGCGGTGGCTCACGCCTGTAATCCTAGCACTCTGGGAGGCCGAGGCAGGCGGATTGTTTGAGCTCAGGAGTTTGAGACCAGCCTGAGCAAGAGTGAGACCCCGTCTCTACTAAAAATAGAAAGAAATTAATCGGACAACTAAAAATATATAGAAAAAATTAGCCGGGCATGGTGGCACATGCCTGTAGTCCCACCTACTCGGGAGGCTGAGGGAGGAGGATCGCTTGAGCCCAGGAGTTTGAGGTTGCTGTGAGCTAGGATGAAGCCACGGCACTCACTCTAGCCTGGGCAACACAGTGAGACTCGGTCTCAAAAAAAAAAAAAAAAAAAAAAAAACATTGTTCACTCATGAGCCACACAACAACCCTCGCTCTAGCTGAGTGCTGCCCAATGAAAATATAAGTTACATATATAAGTTTAAATTTTCTAGTAGCCATATTAAAAAGTAAAAAGGGGTGAAATTAACTTTAACATTCTGTTAAACTCGTTCTATCCAAAATGTTATAATTTCAACAAGAAATCAATATAAAAATTTATAAAATTAGATACTTAACATTTTTTTCTTCATACTAAGCTTTTGGAACCCAGAGTGTATTTTATGGTTACAGCACTAGAACTTAAGTCTAGCATTAGTACTATGCATCTTCACAGCATTCTCATTTTATAAATCCAGTTTTAAGTTCAACTAAATTATCATCTTCTTAGGGGAGGATGACATAGTTAGGCATATGAGATAATAAATGTTTCTATAATAATTTGTGTAGTTTAGCAAATAAATTCCAAACAACTTAAGGTCTAAAAAATTGGATTAAAGTTGTTAATATTTTACTTTTTTTTTTTTTTTTTCCCTGAGACAAGACTCTTTCTCTGTTGTCCTGGCTGGAGTGCAGTAGTGCGATCATAGCTCACTGTAGTCTTGAACTCTTGGGCTCAAGCAATCCTCCATTCTCAGCCTCCTGAGTAGCTTGGACTGCAGGTGTGTGCCACCATGCCCAGCTAAGGTTTTTATTTTTTGTAGAGATAAGGGTCTTGCTATATTGCCCAAGCTGGTCTCAAACTCCTGGCCTCAAGTGATCCTCCCTCCTCGACTTCCCAAAGTGCTGGGATTACAGGCATGAGCCACCATGCCTGGCCAATATTTTACTTTAAACACCCTAATATATATTTATATTTGGCCCATAATATTCTCTATACTTAGACAAATAATGTTGTTTACTGCTTTGCCAATATATATTGCAGTTTGTCTTGGCTGTGTAATTATCCCAATGATTAAATCAATTATAGATGATATTAAGTCTTATGATTAAACTTTTATAAAATGGAAACTCTATATGATGGCTAACAGTTCTGTAGAAGGAATTTTGGGATCCTTGATCCACTAACTAACCTCTTCCAAAACTCTGAAGCAGAACATTTTCTTGTTATTTTTTTCCAAGCACAGAATAATCATAAAAATTCAAACAATACCGAAACATATAAAGTGAAATAAAAGTCCCCTATGATCCATTGCTAAGTTTCTTATATATCCCTTATGATGATTTTTATGCTTTGAAAATAATCACACACAGGTGATGCAGCGGTACAGCCATATACTGATGAATCCCATACTTCTATTTCCAGCCCGGATATCTCCCTGGATCTCCAGACTCACGTCTGACTGATTACTAGCTGTCTGCATATACAGGTCTAATGGACAGACCAAATCATCCCAATGTAAGCTCCTGATCTTTTCCACTCAAATCTGCTCCACTTACAGGCTTAAGTACTTGCCTTACTTAATGGTAACTATTAATACATCCTTCCAGTTGTTGAGGCCAGAGCGGTGGAATCAGTACTGAGCCTCTCTTCCTCTCACACCCCACATCGGATCCATTATCAAATCTCTTGGCTCTACTTTCAAAATATTTCCAGAATGTGTCCACTTCCAACTTCCACAGCTACCCGAGATGCCATCATCATCTCTTCTTGGATTACTTACTCCTCCTAACTGGTATCTCTACCTCACCCATGCCCCCTGCTTCCTGCCCCCTTTGGTGTATCCAGAACACAGCATCTAGAGGGATCCTATTAAAACATAAGTCAGAGCATGTCAACCCTTTGCTCAAAACCTCCAATCACTTTGCACTTCACCTACAGCAAAGCCTCCCTGAGGCATCCTCCAAGGGCCTGGTGGGCTCCTACCCTGACCTGGTTTTCTGCTCTCCCACTCTGACCACATCTCCTATAGTGATACACTGTGTTCTTCTCCTTTAGCCCCACCGGCCCCTTGCCATTCCTCAACCAGCCAGACACACTCCCCGTCTGTGGATACGTGGCTGTTCTGGAACTCTCTTCCTCCAGATGCCTGAATGGCCCTGCCCTCACCTCCCTCAGGTAGTGACTCAAATTTACCTAAGAGACTTCCCTGGTCACCCTCTTTAAAACGAATCCACCACCTCCCATGCCCATGATGACACTATATCCCCTTGGCCACGCTTTTTCTCCTCATAGAACTTTCTACAGTCTAATATTTCACATACTTCATTCATTCATTGTGTTTCTTCGCTGTTGCGTTCCAAACAACTGTGTGCCTAACACATAGTAGGCCCTCCGCACATACATGTTGAATGAAGAATAGTATATTTAAAGCGGAGTTACACTAAAAATATTCTGCCTCTCTCTTTTTTCACTTAGCACTATACTGCTGACATCTTTCACCATCAACATTTAGATGTACCACATTTTATTTTTGGTTCGGTGACTTCCCTCCCCCAATTATCTATTATACAGGTGATATAAGCTGGTAAAATTTCTCAAAAATTACAAAAGCATATAAAGGAAAAAGTAAAAGCCAACTCTATAACACCCTACATCTCTATGCCTGGGGGAACCGTCACCGATGAGGGGCGACGTCCAGATCTTGTCCCATGCACATACACATCCATATAAACGCCCACACGTGAGCACATCCCTGTATGTTCTTTTCACACAATGGGATATTGTACATATTATTCTGCCACTTGCTTTTCTCGCTCAGTAACATATGGTAGGTGACCCATGATTCACAGGTAAGCTCCTAAGGGTGGGAAACCCATGTGCCTGACTCACATTTTGAAAAAAGTGCCTCATACAAAACGGGGGCTCAACAAATAATAATGGCCAACTGAATGAGTGGATAAATGAACAATGTATTATTTTGCACATTTTGGCAAATACTCTTACAAAATAAATTCATAGAAAAGGAAGAGCCAGGTCAAGGGGCAATCTAACCTTGAACATTATTTTCTAATGGTTAGATAAGACTTTTAGATTGTTTTATAGCCCTCAGAGTTTGAACTAATCATGTTTACACTTTACTGACAACTCTGAACTTGAGAGTTCAGGTGCTCATTAAAGGTGTCTATTGTTTTAGACAAGATCCAACTTAGTTTTCCACATCTTTGTTAAGTTTTAGATAATACCTAATTATCTTATTTCTAAGGTGTTTTAAGAGAAGAAATATCTTTAAGTAAAATTACTTGGAAGCTGGAGGAGGCCTTAGAGATACTTAGTCCATATCTTTTGGTTAGAAGATGAGGAAAAGATGTCAACTCTCACACCTGACATGAAACCAGTTTTAAAAATAAAAACCAACACCCTCCAGCCCTCAGCAATTCCATTGCTCAGTAACACTAACCTAGAGAAACAAACTTTCCCATTCACAAACAGGCAGGTATAAAAATGTTCGCTGTGGCACTGTTTATAATAGAAAAAGCTAGAAACAGCATGTACACAGAGCAGTAGGGGAATTACTAAATATCATACAGTCACACTGTGGAATATTATGCAGTTATTTTTTAAAAGTTGATAGATCTAGATTTCTAATAGTAGAAGACCTTTAGGACATATTGTTCAGTAAAAAAGCGAACAACGATGGAATATGGACAATATGATACTGTTTGTGTTAAAACACACACAAAACCATGTTATTTATTTTCTGTGTGTATATTCTTAAATACATAGAAAAAGGTCAGGAAGAGCAACACCAAATTAAAACAAACTCGCATATTCCTGGGAATTAAAAGAGAACTTTGGCCTTATTCTATCACTTTAATAAGGCGAAAGTGTTTATATATGACTCATATTCTTAAAAATCAATTTAGGAAAAAGAGGATGAGGTTATGAGATAAGAAATCACACAATTTCCAAACTTAATTCTTTTATTATTATTATTATTATTGCTGTGTAGTTTCTCTGTCTCGTTTATATTACAAAAAAATTAATTTTTCATAGAAAACATTTAAAGGTTTGATCAAGAGTAAATTAAACACATAAAAAATATTTTAAGTGTTACAGGATTTTTTTAACTCTCCAGTGAAGTCGGAAATTTAGGAGGCTGCCTCATCCATTTACTCCCCTTCAGATCTGTTTCATTTTTGTTTTCTTTCAACTCTCACTGGAGAAGGTGATCCCATAATCCCCTTTTGTTAATAAGTTCCAGTGTGAGTGATATTTATAATTGGGTAGTTGGGGAGTCTCCCTCTCACTTAAAAAAAAAAAACAAAAAACAAAAAACACCCCACCTCACTACGATAAACAAGAAAAATAAAAATTCTTCAGACACTGAACACAAGTATATACATAAAATTCAATTTGATTTGAGATAAAAATGGGGAAAAATATATACCTTGGTTTCTCTGAAATGGAATTTCTCTCATAAAAGCTCCCTTTAATAGCTAGAGAAACGAATTTTCCTCCAAAATTTCTGGCAACCTCTTTTGATGTAAGGGAGAACATTAAATCCCATATCAAACGTCATGAACGTGAATAAAATCAACTTACTCAAGTTGTGATTGTCCTTTTTTTGCCTCTCTTTAGCCAATGCTCTTGCCTCAGACTCTGTGGGAAAAATACACGCTGTGCACATGAATGAAGTCATTAGAAACTGGAACTGATTGGGGTACAACCACGTCAACTGCAAAACATGTCATTTTCTAAACAGAGAGAAGCCGATCTGACTTGACTCAAAGTAAAAATAGCGTTTTTTAAATAACATCTTTTTAAAAGCTTGCACTTTTCAAAAGTAACAAATGTCAAATACACAGTCTGCAAAATCTCGGCTTCCACGAAATGGTAAAAGACCAGTAACAATGATCCACTGCACACCATAAACACATACGGCTACTAACAAGAATAAAATATATAACCAGAAAACTATGGAAATCCACTGTTGACAGTCTATTATCAGGAGTCAATTTTTCTTTTTAGGCCATAGAACTTTTCAGTCTTTTTTTGATGCCTTTGTAACACGCTGATGTGAAAACCAAGTCGAAAAGCTCCCAAACTGGATCTTGTATCCTCTGACTGGTTCATAGACATGAACTCGTTTTTTCAGAAACTGGTACCAGATTCTGTCAGAACCTGCTACCATTTAATGACTCTTAGGAGCAACTATTTACTAGTTTGAGTTATATAAAAACAAGAAGAGGAATAGCGCCCAGAGGCATTTGGTGACAACTCCATTTGGAAAATTCTGTTAATATTTGCATAGCAACTCCTGTGGGCTCTCTGTGATAAGAGATCACTTTTTTCCTCCCAGAGAGCAAAGCAAAACAAAATTTTAAAAAAATAAACATGTTGTTCGATCAATCCTGGGATTCAGAAAGCTCTGTTATTTTCTTTTCAGAAGTGATATCTTAAGCATTATACTATCATAACTTAGAATTTTACCTCAAAATAGAAATCTCTTTAGCATAACTTATAGCCACTGAAGCATACATCTACACATATATATTTATTATATGAGTGTTATATATGCATATATATGCATATATGTATGTATGCATATGTATGTATATATGCATATATATGCATATATGTATACAATATCTATATAATTCACAAGTTGAATTTTCTCAATTGTGATGGTCAATCCAAATCCTTTTCTATTTTCTTGCTAACACAGAAGCATGACAGGCAGCTTTGCCCTAACACATCTTGCACTCCAGTGATTCTCAAGTTTTTTGTTGTTACAGTACTTTTGCTTTCTGGTAGGGTAACTACTAGTTTTTTTGCTTTTGAATGGTTTTTACTTATTAATTAATTGCCTTTTTTAACCTAAATCAATGACTTTTTTTTTTAATGTCTTTTTCCTGGTACAACTTTCTGAAATAAGTTTTTAAAAGGCATCGTTGAATAGGACAGGAATTTCCTATCCCAAATCCATACTCCATATTCTCAGTCTGTTCACTCAACCCTGCAGGATGTGAGGACCGAATAATAAAACGGGGGGTGAGGTGAGGGCCATAAAATTCACCATGGTAGATTGCCAATTCTAATACAGTTTCCGTCATGTTTTAATGACCACGTACCTTCCCTAAAGCATTAAGCAAAGTGGAGAAATAGGTAATTTCACACTTGTCTCAAGAACAAACAATACCCATGCCTCCATTTTATAATTTATTTTTTCTTTTGTGTAATAAATCTTTTACACAAGATATAGCAGAAATAACAGGAGGCATCTGAAGATATAAGAAATAATATTGTTACATCCCAACTGTGGTCTTGAATGTGAGTCAAAGGAAAATTCAGACCAGGTTTCTCAAACCCAAATGCCTCTTGGGGCTTGGCAAGAAACAAAAACACCAGGTTGGGTGGAGGCATTTACAGCTGAAAGTGTTGCCTGCTGCCCCCAACCCAAAGGGCCCAGCAGCCATAGACACGTTGACTGGTGACATGCAGTAATGGTGGCCCCAATTCCTGGTATCTCAGGAGATACTGGAAACCAGGATTTGCATCTTAAAATACTGCACAATGTTTTAACCACTGCAGAGACTTAAAAAAGTATGTCCATGAGTTGGACATACTCTGGACGTCCTCATATTGATGATTTTGTCTAATCCGGAAGTGGACATAAATCTACAGTAGGAGGCACATTTGCTAGGTATTTACCTGTGAGCTCCCTTTTTATGTTGGGAAGGTTGGCTGGACAGGAGTTGCTAATGGCGAGGCCTGGTGGGGGCAGGCCTTGGTTTCCGTAGAGGTCAATCAAGTTTCCCGAGACAGGTAACTAGTGAGAGAGAAACAATAACAGAAATGAAGTGATGAGCAATTCCTAAGTTTTTCAGGTAAAACCCACATCCCATTCCAGGCTTTATTTAAGAAAAATGACTTGATGCAAAAAGTTGTTTTTTTTTAAAAAAATAGGAAAACATGAGATATTTACTTTTTCATTCACTCACAGATATCAGAGTTATATGGTCTCCTTAGCTAGTTCCCTTTGAGACAGGAA
>NW_012150685.1:1117163-1131636 GCF_000956105.1 Propithecus coquereli | reverse complement strand
AGACTCTGTCTCAAAAAAACAAAAACGAGGTATCTAGTAAAGATTGTGCTAAGTAGAGAACCTTTCATCCTCTCAAATGACCATTAACATATAGATGAAAATACACCATGAAATAACAATAGAATCAAATGTGCTTCCCCTCATTGGTAGCCATTTGCAGCTATTCTTATGATGGCTTCTAAATGCATACTCTATGAACTAAAGCCCTAGCTAAAGAGATGGGGGGGGGTGTATGCGGAATATCACCTGTGGATATTTCCCCACAGGTGGATATTTCCCCACAGGTGAATCTGACACTGGCTCTAATGGGAGTGAGGCCGGGAGCACAGACACACCAGCAGCGCTCAGCTCTCTCTTTTGCTCCTTTTTGAAGGCAGCATTTACAGTATGTGCATAAAACGTAATACACACAGCCCCTGCACACATGCAAAAAAAACAGACATTGTGGTCATTTAAAATGCCCTTGAACCGCATTTCAAGGCCTTCTAACTAAGGAACTGATAAAAAATGACTTTGATTATTAGCTGTCATTCCACTAAGTGGTTTTATTTGAAATAGGTCACCTTCTCAGGGTCAGCCTTACTCTGTGTGTATTCAGTTTTATTCTTGTCCAATTTAAGACAAAGCGAAAGGAGCTCACGTGTTTCAACATAGCACTATAAAGGGCCAGAGAGACAAACTTATAAAGTTGTTATGACATCTGGTAACTCTTCTGGATTCCAAGGCTTAAATCCTCTATCTTCCTTGAGTTTCAGATTTGGGGAGAACTTCTGGGTTTGAATAAACCAAGAATGTGACTTGAAAATTCAAAGCAATAAGCTAAAAAAAAAAATGATTCCCATAGTTCTAGAAATGCAAACAATGCTTTCATATGCAAATTGTTTGCAAAATACGTAATTGTGTTGTTATGATTATTTGTTAGGGATAACTAATAGCAAGTGATACATATCTGTAAGTCATCAATGGATCTACATTGAACAGACATCTACTTCTAAGCTGCTCTGGAGCAAGAACATATTTTCTAACTATTCTAAAAAATAATGCACAGACAGGGTGGGAAAGAGAGCAGACTGGGGTTGGAGTGACACATAGACAGAAATGGACTGGGAGGGGAGAAAAACCACAGAGAGGACGGCTGCGATTAGCATGGACTGACAGCAGTGCCACCAATAAGGGAGATGAATTAAAATCTCTGTAACAAGATGCTTCATCAGGCACTCTGTGGAGGTCAGACATAGTTACTTCCAGTCAAAAAAGCAGCTTGCGTCTCTCTGTCTACTTCTCTAAAAATTTCCTGCATCGGCTACTTTTCCAATACTTGCTGATTAGGAGTGGGCTGCTTAGAGCATGCCAGAATATTTTGCTGAGGATCATCTAATTTTGTGGGTGCCTACTTTGGGCCAGGTGCAGAACTAGAACGGCATTTTGTACATTTTCTCTTAGTGAGTTCTACAGAAGGAAAAGCCAGGGTTCTTACCATGGCTGCATGGAGGATTTTGGTAGGAGGCCCATGTCCCATGTCCCATGTTAAAAGCAATAAGAAAGAGCAGTGTCAACATGCTGATATCAATCAGTTAAACAATACAATTTTCAATTTATCTCCAACTGGGCCTGAGGAAATAAATACCCAGTTGCTCACTGGCCAAATACAGATACTCCAATCTACAAATTAATAGTGCAGAGATGAACAGCCTGTGCTTAGAAGTCAAAGACCCAGATAAAAATCCTGCCTCTGTTACTGACTTGCCATGTGATGTTAGGCACGTTTTCTAACCTGAGGCTTAGTGTCCCCACTAGAAAAGTGGCAATCATTCATGTCACAGGGGTTTATAAGATTTAATAGAGATAAAGCAGGTAAAACACAGTGTCTCTAAGTGATCAATACAGTAGCTGCTATAATAATTCAGTATTATAATTTTCTAGGAAGTACTGGATTCGCACTTTACAGTTTGGACAGTTGAGCTATTTTCACTTTGATCAACAAAATCATCTGCCATGTTGATTACTAAGTACACAGTCAACCATTAGACCAATTTTACCAGACTGCAATGCAAATCAGAGCACAGGAATCAGGGAGTCTGCAGGGTGAAGGTGACTACTCATTATCCCAAATCAGGGCTTCTCCACTAGGTGTGATTTTGTCCCCCAGGGTCAATGTCTGCAGACATTTTTTGTTGTCACACCTGGGGGCGGGTGCTGCTGGCACCTAGTGCATAGAAGCCAGGGATGCTGCTAAATGTCCTAAAATGTACAGGCAGCCCCCCACAATAAACACTTATCCATCCCAAATGTCAACAGTGCCACAGTTCAGAAACTGTGTCCTAATGGTGGCAGATGTCCTTTGTATTAATGGCTATTATTTGTTGAAGCTACTAAAAGGAAGGTTGATTAAAATAATGTAGCTTTCTAATTAAAAACCAGTCTCCTAGTTATGCATTATAATGAAAGGATTCTGTGGTTCTTCTTCTGGGTTAGAGAAATTCACCCATAAATACGGTTAGCATCATAATTAGGTCAAAATACCACCTGTGGAGCTAAGAAAGGGGAAAAGACATCTTCTGTGAACATGGATGTCTTGCATCTTTTCTGGGTTTTTACCCAACACATGAACCTGACAGACAAGATTTTACCTCCAGAGCACAAGCTGCGCAGTGGACAGATGAAAGCCACACAGTCTAATCGGGGCAAATAAAGAGAAGGTAAGCGTGCCTGGGTCTGTGTCCCAGTCATGGTCTGAACTGATTTCTTCAATGTGGTGCTCCACCAAAACGAATATTTTTCCAAGTAAACGATAATTGTAAAATGTTATTATTTTTTTCTTTCTGGATGGTCCCCTTCTCTGAATATCAATTGAGCACCATTAACACGAGCAAACTGAGACTTTTATTCTTTGTTTGTGATGGTACAAGAGGGCCCTTGTGCTCTCAGAATAGTTATTTCTAGACTTCGATTCCCTTAGGATAGTTTCCTCTCTAAGTGTTCCTTCCACTTTATTTTTTTAAGTAGTTAACTTGAAATAAAGCATTTCAAAGAATCAAATGAAAGAAAAAAGTGCCTAACATGAAGAGCATCGAAGTTAAACTTTACTGTGGGAAAAAAGTTAAAATGTTAATAGCTTGTAGTAGCTTTTTATTTAATTTTGACAACTAAAACCCAAGTTTAGCAAGAGTAAGAGCCAGCAACTAATCTTTAGTGAGAGTTCATCATGGCTAAACTGTTTTAAATGATTTTTGTGGATTATCTCTTATAATTTTCACATCAATTCGATTGCAGTAGATGCTATGGTTATCCCCATGTTGCAGACAAAGAAACTGAAGCAGTGAGGTCAAATAACTCACTCAAGAGTATGCATTCAGATATCTGGCTCAGAGTGTGGGCTCCTAACCTTGAAGTTATATTGCGTTTCCCCAAATAAGAAAATGTTGTAATAGTTTTGTTGTAAGAAGACTCCAATGGGGCCATATTTAGCCTTTTACAGCATGGGAATATAGAACAGAAATCGATGCTGGCATAAAGTCAGTGACTTCTGAGGGTGGCTTCCAGATACTCCTCTCCCGTCTGGGAATTTTTTTTTTTCCTTAAGGCAGGGTCTCTCTCTGTCGTCCCCGCCTGGAGTGCGGTGGCCTCATCAAAGCTCACTGCAACCTTGAACTCCTGGGCTCAAGCGATTCTCCCGCCTCAGACTTCTGAATAGCTGGGACTACAGGTACACACCACCATGCTCACGTAATTTTTCTATTTTTTGTAGAGATGGGGGTCTCACTCTTGCTCGGGCTGGTCTTGAATTCCTAGCCTCAAGCAATCCTCCTGCCTCAGCCTCCTGAAGTACTAGGATTACAGGCGTGAGCCATGGCGGCCCCTGGCCCTGGCTGGGAATTAATTCAACTCTGCCCAGGGGATCTTTCCTATTTGGAAATTCCCTTGAGATGGCCTCCCTCTTCCTGAATTATCCTTCTCTACTTGAGGGCAAAAGGAGTCTCCCCCTTCTAGACTGGTCAGCCCCGTGAGAACAGGGAGCATACCTTACTCACCTTCGCATCCACAGCACCTCACCCAGGGCTTGCCACCTATTACGCATGGTAATAAATGCTAAATCAATCTTTAAAGTAGTTCAGGAGCAGCTAGATAATGAAGGAACAAGACCTCAAAGCTAATGCGGACTGACTGAAGAGACATGGGTACTCATTCTAAAGGAGAGAAGCACACAGGGTCATGATGACTATTTTCAGAAGACTTGTCATGTGGAAAAGTTCTCCATGAAGCAAACTGGGACTCATGTTGGAATTTATAGGGAGACTCATTGTGAGGGATATCTTGATCATTAAGTATGATGTTATTCTAACATAAATCTTGACACATTATAGTGTATGATGAATATCAACTGAATAAACAAATACTATTAAATTATTTGAGATTATAATTAATAAATTACACTTCATAATCTAGATAATATTATTGAGGGCCACTTATGTTTCCAATGCTAAATGCAATACATGCTTTATCAAGTGAAATCACCATGTGACGTTATTTAACAGCCCCATTTTACAGATGGGGAAACAAGGAATTTCAAGAAGCTAAGCTAACATGCAAGGTCACAGAGCAAATGACGGACTTAGAATTTGAACCCAGGTCTGGCTACGAATCTCTAAACCCTAACCATTGTGTTTTACCGCTTCACTAGGGAGGTAGGGCAGATCCTCCATTGGAGGTTTCCCAGAAGCTGGATGCCTGATTTTTTGGTGGGGAGTATGATGGATATGCAAGAGAAGGTCAATGCATGGGGTTCTAGGCTGGATCAGATGACTTCAAAGGTCCTCATAATTGCACACACACAAAAAAGGCAATCAATGATTTTACAAAATCATGTCAATTTTACAGTCTGACCACCCTCACAGAAAAGTTCCTTTGAGATGACTGGGCCATTGCTAATTAATGCTGCTAGAACAGTGAAACATTATAAATATACCCATGTCTTTGGGTGTATTTATAGATTCCCTGGTGCAAGCTTCCCCAAGTGTTTTGCTCATGTTCATCCTAGGCTTCTGACTGCTGACAAGCAGTTTGTCTCATGGGATGCACCAAGTTGGAAGCAGAAGGGGTCCGTGGAAGTCAACCAGGGATCAAAGAGGGTGAGAAGAGTCTGTCACAGAAACATTTATCAGAACGGCAGAACGTTTGGATCTTCGAAAATCAGGGAATAAGTTTAAATGGGTGGGAAGTAGACAAACTCTAAAGATCCTAGAAGCAGCTTGTAGGTTTCAAGGGGAGTCCTCACCCTGCAAGAGTTCAAGTAAGTGAACTTAAGGAACTAAATCAAGATGGAAAAGAAAAGAAAATGCCAACTATAAGATTCAATTTGCTGAAGATTTTGGTGTAAATAAGTAACGACTATCTTGTTCCTTGGCCAAGGGAATTTACTATTGGAAGTTAGTCTTCCTTTTAAAAAATGTTTTATTATGGTAAAAAATAACCACATAACATAAAATTTGGCATCTTAACCATTTTCAAGTGTACAGTTCAGTTGTGTTACATATATTCACATTGCTGTGAAACAGATCTTCAGAATTTTTCATCTTGCGAATGTGAAACCCCATACCCACTAAACAACAATTCCTCTTCTCCCCCTCCCCCTCAATACATGTTAGTCTTTAAAACACTATTTATTAAGTATTGGTAGTATCACTGTTCTCAGAGAAAACAGAAAATGATTGGCGTGAGCATTCAAAGACCAAGCAAGCAGGCCTGGCTTTGACACATCCAAGCTATACAACCTTGTGCAAGACTGTCTAACCTAGTTACAAACTAAAACTGAGGGCACTAATGTCATCCCAACTTGACTCACTGAATTACTGCAGTAGGACATTGGTAAAACAATAACATAAGAAAAAAATGAAAGGAGTAAAGGAAAATAAATAATATAGGCAAGACTCCAAATTATAGAAAAAAATAAGTAACATACAAGAGTACATATGACCACTGGCTTAGGAACTATAATTGGAATAAATTTTGCTGTTGAAGAAAAGTAACCCCAATGGGCCTCTATCACCTACAAATAGTAAAAAAAACACCTTCTCTAAAAACTGCATTAACTTTTTCAGGCTAACTAGAACACCACTGTGAATAGTACAATCCACAGTGGTCCCTTGGCTGCAGTGTACTAAGCTGGGCATGAGATCGAAGGGGGAATTGGAAGGCCTAATGTCCTACTGTAAGTATTCTTGGACTCCAGGGAATGTTAGAGCTTTATCACGGGGTTACTGATAAACTCATCAAAAATTCTTAATTTCTAATATCAAAATCACTTATGTGTTATTCTGGGATAATTCTCCATTTTATCATTAGTAAATTTCTTAATGAATATATTGCAAAGGTAAAGTAAAAGTCTAGGAAAAGAAGACAGAATACTAGAAATATCTCAAGATTTTCTTTAAGAAAAAAGATCAATACCGTATTTGCCATTTGCAAGGCAGGATCCATCAAGCCCAGGATTTCTTCATTATAACTTGATTCTAGGCTAATGATGTCATCAATTACATCATCCATCTGTAGGAAAAAGGGCAATGGAAGAGAGACAGAAATAAACAAAAACCATGCAATGCAACCCAAAAAGAGATCCATGGTCCTTGCTTACCCAAAGCAATAATACTCTTTATTTAGAGTCTAAGAAGTAACTGTCCCCTTCCCACTAAAGTAAAAATATAACTGAAGACCATTAACACTACTGGGTGATGAGAATGATACTTCAGCCAGCATTAAATGAATGATTACTAGGTACCAAGCACTGGGCTCAGGGATTTTCATAGGCTAAGTTATTTCCCCTGACAATAACCCTAGCAGGGCTGGTACTACTGTTATAGCGATTTTCCAGGTGAAATAAATGAGAAGCAGCTTGACCAAAGTAAGACATCAAAGGATGGTTGGAGCAAGGATTTAACTCATGCTCTCAATGACTATGCTAAACTGCCTGCCCTAAACAGGAAAGATGAACCGGGAAACTTCATCTTGAATGACAGTTGCCACTTCATTTCTCCCTAAAGACTATGCCTCATACCCTTCCCTCACCCTCCCTGGAGAAGGAAAATGCAGATGGTAATTCAGTTCTTTGGTTTCATAGGCACATGTGGAGAATGTGGCTCCCAGGCCACTGACTAGCCCTGCACTGATCTTACAGTGACTTGTAAAGTAAGTATCTCTTTGTACAGCTGCCAGAATGCTTGCTCCTCCCCAAGGAGTATACAAGGACGAGGTTATCATTACAGTCGTGGAGCTGACATTCCCACTAGATCAATTTTATTCCTGAAGTACCAAAACATCAGTTATGATAATAAACAACAGTGATTACATGTGCATTGCAGCAGTTGCAAAGAGAAGTCTGTGAAAACATTTCTTCGTAAACACCTTACATATCTGAGCTAGTTGGTGTGTCTGTGCTTGGGGCTACATAGTGCTTCGTCGGTACGCGATGAAACCTCAGGACTCACAGGGATGCTCCTCTGTGTCTTTTTGTCACTTCCCTTAAAGAGGAGGGGCTCCGACAGCACAGGGCTGGGGCTGCAATCCTGGTTCTCCCACTCTCTAGCTTAAGGGCAAAGCCTCTAATCCTTAAGAGCCTCAGTGTGTCAATCTAGAAAATGGGGGTTAATAATATTTGTTGCCTTATTGGATTCTTGTGAGATTTCGGCACAAACCATATAAAGTGTTCACAGTGCCAGGAGTATAGTAAACACTTAAAAAATGAGTCTAATTAAGTGACTCTGAGAAGAATAATTGGTGGCCAGTTAGAAATAACTGCTAGCATACTGTTTGTTAGGTTCCATTTCTAGGTACACTTTTACTTGTTTTGTTTGTGTTTAAGAGATGAGTTTCTAATTGAGTTGGTCAAGAAGCAAATAGGCCAAGGGAATTAAGAACAACCTTTCTTTGTGATTTTTAATTTTATTTTGAGGGACATAAAATTAGTGGGCTTGATGTGATAGCATTTTTAGAATAATTTTTTTTTTCTCTTATGACAAAAGTAATGCAATTTGATAGGAAATATAGAAAAGCAAAAAAATGTTTTCTGTTGCTTATTATTCTCTCACAATGTCTATACACACACATAAATACATAAATGGACATAGCATAATTTTATGTATCCATTAAATAGGATGTTATAGAAGAAACTTTACTTGGGAAAATATCCATTAAATATTATTAAATTAATAAACAAAGTTTCAAAATATATGTTCCATGATATTCCATTTATAAAACAATACATAGATCACACACATACTTTTTAGTTTTACTAATATCCTATGAAAATTATTACCCTACAAATTTGCATAACATACATTGATGATGGTAATATAAATGAAACATGGTATTTTATGTCTTATTTATTAAAATTTATGTATTTGAATTACTTTTTGGTGATTTAAAGCAACTTAGGGGAAAAACACATTTTAAGTTTAATTTCCTTGGTCATCATTTAATCATGAGATACTATGAAGAAAATGGCCCTGTCCTTAGTTTTCCCTATTTAAAAAAATAAGAAAAAATCAATGGCGGAGGAAAAACCCTTAAGTCATCAGGGAGGTGTGATTAGCCACAAATATAGATTCTCATCACAAAGTGTTACATCCTTGGGCTGCCGAGTCAGTCAGTACCTGCATACACGACGCTCGCGAATGAGTGTTCATGCCTGGGCACTCGCTCTCCGCCCTGTTTTGCTCTTCAAACTTATAAAATCCCTGCAGGAACACAAGCAGAAACAGCCCATGACTTGGATTTGCAAATGGCTTTTCAATGACATGTTCTCACGAGCCTGATGACCCAGCAACAAGATGAACTAAGCTTTCAAACAAAGTGGAATCGGACCAAGACATGAAAGAATGAAGGAAGAACTTGTGTCAAATCATCTTGCTAGATGACAAATACGGGCAGAGGAAAATAAGGCGGTTGGTTTGGGCACAGGGGAAAAGACTTGGTCCCTCTAGAAACTGAAATCAATACAGCGTTAGGAAAGTCACCTCTGAACTTGCATAAACATTTCAGAGTACAGTAGAATTCCACTAAAATGAAGCTCATCATCTCATAATTTGGAAATAACAGGCATTAAATCACAACTCTCCTCTCAAGTATTTTAATCCTCCAAATTTTGATGCAACAATTAGCTTGAAGGTATGTTTGAGTTTTGTCTCCAATCCAGCCTTTACAAAAGCAAATTTAATGGGCAGTGGCAATTTTATCATGAAACGGAACGTATCCAGCAATTAAACTTTGGCTTTTCTGTTAAGTTCTCATGTGCTATGTTATTCAAATCCATTCACGTACATTCCATGCTTTTTTTTTTCCCAACTCAGGGAGAAATAAAAATAATATTCCAGACGTTCACAACAAGCGGAACTTCTAAACCGCCTGTCCCACACCTTTTCTATTTTTGCCTTTCCTTTTCCACCTCCCCTTCTCCTCTCTGCATTTTCACTGCTCCGTAAGCTGAAAGGCATGGAACAGAAGACAGCACTCAGCTAACGAAGAAGGAAGCAAGTGGCAGGAGACAGTGCTCTTGCCTTCACGTTCCACTTAGAGCAAGCCAGGTCTCCCGTCATACGCCCTAAACTCAATAACCCAGAGACGGGGACAAGAGGCTGGAAGGCCACAACCATGTTGGTGCATCGGGGACAAAGACTGCTGAATGTGGCCACGTGGACAGACTCCAGTCCATAATTAAGTGCGGGAATAATATCCAAGAGACAAGTTATTCAGTGTAAGAAAATAGGAGAGGAGAGGAGAGGAGAGGAGAGGAGAGGAGAGGAGATATGAATTACCTCTTTTTCACAGTTGGAGTTAAGCGTAAGCATAGCCATGGGGCTGTTGGGCGCGCTGCTCCCCGGCACCGGTGGCATGACATGATCGCCAGGCTGGTTTGGACATGGTAAGCTCAGGACTTGGTTGGCATGTTTATTTGCTAAAGTGGTAGAAAGGTACTGCTTTACCTGCTGCCTTTGGGCTTGCTGTATGTGGTACTTGGTGGGGTTTTCGAGGTGGGTCTGCACCTGAACATAGCCATGGGGGGGAAAAGAAGACGGTGTTGTTATTTTCGAGTTTCAGACAGTTCCTCTTGCAGGCACAAATATGAAACTGACCAGTCCACCAACAGAATAAATTATTAAATCCCCGTTATGTACCAGGCACTGTGCTAACGGATTTTGATATTATTACAGTTGAAAGTCTAACTCCTAGGATTTGAGGTAATACTTTGCCCTATTTTATTTCTCTGCTAATTAATTATACATCTCTTTCAAACCTTGTGCCCTTCTTTTCCTATCTAATAATTAAAAGTTTGAAACTATCTGCAGGGCAAAAATTTCCCCAACACACTTGAAAGGGTTTATTAAGATCAAAACAACAATCTAGAAGAAGGAGTTATAACTCAGTTTATTTCACTTTCCTTGGCAAACAGAACAGCTTTCTGTTAAAAAAAAAAAAAAAAACTCCTTAAGAACCAACTGTAAAATGGTTGTAGAAAATAAATAGAAACATTCTGATGATTAAATCAACTAGCTGTGGGTTAATTCCTCCCACTTTCATTTGGACATGATTATTCAACATTTTAATTAAGAAAGAATTCAAGGTAAAAAGCAATTCCACATTAAGCAGTTTCTTTCAAATGCATAACATTCATATGTATGCGTTTTTAAAGGCATAACTATCAGTAAGCTACCAGGATACTTTTTCTCCTTTCCTATAAACATTAATACAGAATTAGAAACGCTTTTATTTCTAAAACCATGGTACTCAATTAAAAGTCACTTTTTCCTTGATAAACACAAAGTAATCTTCTGAGCTATGAACAGGAGCTGATGAAGAGAGTATAGCCACACACCAGGGAAAAAACATATCCTTCTAATATTTACGTTGTTCAAAACTACATTGAATTACTTCTTATGTCATAAAACAATAAACAGCATTAAAAGAGTAGATTTGTATTTATCGAAAACAGTGTGCCTATTACAATAACAAAAAAAGGTGGATTAGTCAATTTATTGCATTATATTTCAGAGACTGAATATGAATAAGAATAAAGCTCACCTGATAGTGATTATATTCTAGCATTTCCAGCATAACAATGTTGTAGGTGGCCCCAATCCAACGAGAAACGGGTAGACTATTCTTCCCTCTACTTTCTGTAATTCCGATTCGAAGACTAACTGGCATAGAGAAGGCACTATAAACAAGGTATCCCGAGACACCACCGGAAACTTTATCACAGCAGCCCTTCTTATAATAACCTAAGCTAATTAGTTATGCACGTAAAAAAAAAAAAAAAACCTCGTTCACACAAGGGGCTTTTTTTTGGAAGTCCTACAAGTTTGGTCTTAAATATTGATATCAATTTCCCCCCCTGGCTTGATGTCACGCTTTTTTTCATAAATACAAAAGAACCTTTTTAAGTGATGAGCTATCAAAGTCAAACTCACTGTCAGATCAAGGCCAATTCACTATTCATCTTTAGTTCCAGTAGTATTAATAGACGATTGGTATTTCTCTTTCTGTAATAGGTTCCAATAGCTGGATGCCCCCTTTGCAGGAGACATAGCCTAAAAGCTACCGTTACCCTGGACTATTCTAATGGCCGAGTAACTCTGCCACTTCTGACTGCAGGATGGCCATCATTTAGTACGGAAGAGAATCTGTGCTGAACTTTCACGTCAAAGGCTTCTTCTTGCATCCTGGTCTCGACGTGCACCTTATTCTTAGCTGGGTGGACGTGTGACTGGCCTACTGACCTCACATAATGAAGAAGGGGAACTATCCTAAATAGAGTGCAACACACACACACACACACACACACACACACACACACACAACTGGATGCATAGTTATGTGGAAAAAAGAAATAAATGTCTCTCCAACTTAACTCTTAAACGAGGAAGCATGAAAATTTTTACTGAAAATATCTACTGAAAATTTTATAATTCTCAGGTCTAGAAAAGAATGAGTTATCATATAGGACAACTGATGCATTTATGTTTATTCATTCCATTTATTTACTGTTATTATGTGCTAAATACTATACAAAGTATAGACTATGTATTGTGAACACACAGAAAGCAGATATAATTTCCAGTTTTATGAAATTTATACTCTGGAGTAAGGCAAAAGAAGAGGCAAACTATTAATAATATACATCTAAAAATTATAATAAATGCTTAATACTGCTGAAATGGAGAGATGACATTTTAAGTATAAAAATCTGAAATGCAATGATTTTGTCTACATGCCCAGGATAAGGAAGTCCTTTAGGTTGACAATCCCAAATCGTTTCAAATGACTGATTTAACATGCACACAGTGGTTCACAGAGACGTTTTAAGTTTCATAAAAGGGTCCAGACACGATAATGATGAGGACAACAGACATTACTAAAATAAACATAAAATGAGGGCAATGAGTGTAATGTGCTTATTTCACTATTACACTTAAAAAAGAAAGAGCTGCACATTTAAAAATAAACGTTAATTCACTGGCAGATCCTTATTCTTTAATGAATCAGAACATAATGCTTCAGTAAGAAAAAAAGCAACTTGCTCCCTATTTGGCGTTGTCAATGAGGTCTTTACTACAACCAGGACTGGGTAAGCAGAGTGGGATGTATTTTGTTCTTTTATTGTCAGTGTCTTTTCAGTTTTCAAGTTAAGTTAGAAGCAGATGGCCTATAAACACTATGCAGCAGACGGAACATCTCCAGCTGTTTCCAACCCAAACTCCTCAAACAAGTAACATAAATGAGGGATACGAGCTGTGAGGTAATAAGGAGTAGCGAGGTCTGTGGCAAACCAGAGGACACATGTCTCATCTAAGGGGAACAGTGGATCTAAGCTGCAGCTGCTTACAAAGCCATGAGGGAATACTGGTTCAGTCTAGCTAGATCTCCCAATTTTTCAAGGGTAGCTGGCAATCTGAACTTCTTTTTTAAGTGAAATCCTCTTAAGTTTAGAAAATTGACACCCCATTGTTTTGTTTTTCGTATAGTACAAGACTCAGCCCACTAGTACATGGTCTCTGTTTTACATCGTCTATGAGGATATTCTTCATATTTACATTCCCAGAGGGATGGCCTAGATTTTGAGAAGTTCCTCTTCTGAGAAGTTCCTCTTCTGAGAAGTTAATGTCCAAATCCAGGCATTTCTTGGTACTTCTTTGAGAAATAACATGTCTGACAACAGCCAGCAGAGTAGTTAAGAACTGGAAACCTGGGTTTGAATTCTGGCTTTGCAACTTACTATTCATGTGACCTTCTATAAGTCATTAACTTCTCCAGGCCTTCTTCTCCCCATGTATTCAATGGGAATGATAACAGTGCCTTTTTCATTGGGGTGTTTTCAGCATTAGACAAGATCACATCTCTAACAGGCTTAGAAATATCTAAACAGCTGTTCTCAAACTTTTTGTCTTAGCACCCTTTTAAATAAATACAAATGTATTGTGTTTATATGGATTACATCTATCAATATTTATCATATTAGGAATTAAAACTGAGAAATTTTGAAAACACAAGACTACATACACTAGCACATATCTCACTGGATGTCAGGATGATGACATCTTAACACGTCACGTAGCCTTTGAAAAACTCTACTGTATATTTGTGAAATGAGAGTGAAAAAGAAAAATAACATCTTAGTATTATTCTGAAATAGTTGTGACCTGGCAGAACCTCTGCAAGGGTCTTGGAGACCAGCAGGGCTCTCTGATCACACTTTGAGAGCCACTGACCTAGAATATGGTTAGCATCATCACTGCCGCAGTGGACAGGTGGCATGTGATATAGCCTCTGCAGGTCCCACCTCCCTCACCCAGAAGATGCTACAGGAAAATACTAAGCCTGTCCGAACTCCTGCAAAGCATTATTATGAGGTTGTACAGCCCTTTGACAATTTTAAAAGCCATATAAATGCGACTTTCTACCTTCAATCATATCAATGCATAGCTTTTTAGTTAATAACTTTGCTCTCATTAATTTTAAAACGGCCAATCCAACAAGCATGCAAAGGAGACTATATATGCAGCATTAAAGAGGATGGAAACATCTTCATGATTCCCTGATAATTTCTGCATGTTTTTGACCTTCAAATCAACTACCCACATTCAAGAATTCGGGTAGCAAAGGTTGGGTGTTGCTGACCAGTTGAAGCACAGAACACAAAATAAAGCTAGGATACTTTATACTCGAACCATAATACAGCATTTATTGATGTAGTTTTTATTTCATATGTTAGCTATCTGAATTAAAATTCAAAAGTCCAAAGGCTTTGGAATTTTTCTTCTTTGTTATTGTTTCTATCTTTTTGCCTCTTATCCCTTTCTTCATTCAGATGTTGAATTGATAGCTGGAGAATTGGAATGGATCACCTCCTAACTGTCACACTTTAGCTTCACCACTTCCTGGATAGCGCTGACAGGTTATTTTCCATCCGCCTCACTCTAAAGAG
>NW_012150685.1:1102262-1115623 GCF_000956105.1 Propithecus coquereli | reverse complement strand
ATTTTGTAGTTGTTTTTCCAAATATTATCTTAACTAGACAAGCATCCATCTAAGAACACAGGATGTGCTTAATCATCCCCATTTTAAAGATAAAGAAACAGAAACTCTGAGAAGAAAGTTAAGAGACTTGCCAGGATTGGAAACCACAGCCAGGCCTCAGTTATTCTGCCCATAATGATGAACGACAGAAACACCCTACAGTGTTGATCAATTCTGATCTACGGCTTTAACTGAGTAAAGAGGGAAAGATTAAACTGTAAAGCCAGAGGTGTACTTACATACCCTGTATGTGCACAAATAAACAGATACGAATTTACATTGTATATTTATGGGTCTGTATACTTATACACCACTTCCCATCTTATTATTTTATAGGCTTCTGAATTCAGAGAAATGAGTTGTAAATATGTATAAAAGGAAATGATAACAAATCTACTTTTCTGAAATTTTGATGTGAGAATAAACTAAACCAGCCCTACCAAAAATTCCTAGCATGGCTTTTATCCTTAGCTAATGGCTTATGAAACAGTGTGCTTATACACTGCAAGATGGGTATGCTTTGGTTTTAGGACAAACAATATTTAGTAGCCTCAGAAAAAAAATCATCATCATAAGAAAACTCCTAATATATACATTATTTTTTTTCATCTCTCAGACTCAAACAAGCCAAAGATCACGGAAATAAAAAGAACACTATGTTTTTATCTCAGCCAAATAGAAGTAGGAGGGATTTAGGAGTGGTAGCTGTCTGCCTGCGGAGTATTTATAATCTGAAAATAAAAACACTGTTTTCAGAATCAAATTCCTATGGGAAAAAAAGCAGCAAGCCCCAAAAAACTTAACCCATCACTTACTCTAAGAGAAAACCATTTCTCTGACAATCCTGTAAGTCATTAATGCATGGATATATCATATTAAACAGCCAGATTTTTTAAAATATAAAAAACAGAATTAGCATTCATTCTCTCAAATTTGTCTCTATGTATCAGACACTATACATTTTATATTCTTTCCTAGCTTAGGTCAATTCAAAATAAAACAAAGAAAGAAGTCACTGAATAACTACATAAAATATTCTTTCAAGTCTCTGCCCACAGTTTTGTTGTGTGTTTAAATTATATGATGACAACTTCTGACTGAATACAGAAACAACTATTGAAGAGATTTGGTTTTGATGGTTTTAACTTCTTCGTTTGAGTTGCTGCCATCTGAGAGAGTACACTCTTGCCACACGTAGAAAATTAAATACAGGACTGGGGGCAAATCTTAATGTGTATACAAATCACTTGGGGATCTTGTTAAATGCACAGTGTGATTCCATAGGTCCAGGCTGGAGCCCAAGATCCTGCATTTCTAATAAGTTCCCAGGGATGCTGACCCAGCTGGTCCAAGGAATACACCATACTCTGAGCTGCAAGGCTTTAATATGTTCTCACCTGGACTTACGCTTTCATTAAGAGTTACACGTTCACCATTCATTCAACAAATATTTCCTGAACATCAGCTAGATGCCGGGCAACTCTGATCTTATACCGATCGCTCAAGGACGGGCTTCACAAAGAATGTGACATTTAAGCACAGACCTGAAACTGGTGAGATGAGCCAGGCAGATTGGCAGGAACAACATCCCAGCCGAGCGCGAAAGCCCTCAGGTGTGAACAAGCCTTGCCTGTTCAAGGAACCGCAAGGAGGCTCTTAATACACGTTCTTTTCTTGACTTCCAATTCAGCACACTTGCCTGGTTTTCCTCTCACCTCCTTCATTTCTTCCCACTCTCCTTAGAGCTAGTTTTCTCCTCTTCTCTGCCTCTTAAATGTCAGAGTGCCTCAAGGCTCAGAACTTGATTTTTATCTATCTACACTTACAGCTCTGGCGATCTAACCCAGTCTCATAGATTTAAACACCCCAGCTCAGACTTCTTTGAACTCCAAACCTGGCTCCACCTCTTTATGCAAAAACACCATTTGCAGGCATCTCAAACTTAGCCTGCTCATCATCCCCTCCAAATCACTTTCTCCCATGGTCTTCTCCATCTTAATTGTTGCCAACTCCATTTTTTCTATTAGTCTAGAACATATGAAATTGCTGGGGTTTTTTGTAGGTCAAAAAATGGTCTTCACATAGTTCATCCTGGGTGCTCATTCCAAAAACTTTGGTCATCTTTGACACCTTTCTTTCCTTCATACCCTATATCCAATCCATTAGGGAGTACTTGTTCCGTTTTCAGAATATATCCAGAATGTCACTAATTTTTACCCTCTACTGTTACTACCCAATCCAAGCCATCATCTTTTCTCACTTAGATGACTGAAATTCTCCTGACTCTTCTATCTTTTCCATACAATGACTAGAGAGATACTTATAATATTGTCAGATCATGTCACTCCTCTGCAAAAAAACAAAACAAAAAAATCAAAACACCTCTGTAGTGGTTCCCTACTTACCTCTGAGAAAAAAACGAAGTACTTACAAGTCCCTATACCAATGCTATTCACAGTGCTTGTTAGAAATGCACATTCTGGGGCCCCACTCCAGCGATAATGAGTCAGAATCTCTAGGTGTGGTGCCCACAGATCTCCGCTAGCTGATTAGGTCTCAGGGTGGATTCTTATATGCACCAGGGCACCAGGGTTTGAGAAGCCCTGCTCAGTGTGCCCACTTCCCTACCCTACCTCATCCCAGGATCATTACCTCTTTGACCTTGTTTCCCATAACTATCCTAAGGACTTAAATTCCCAACCCACGCCTGCCAGCGTTCCTGGTCCAATGTGGCTGGCGTGCATGGAAAAGGGGGAGAAAAGAAACTAAGAATAAGGGGCCAGATTACGTAGTTCGTTGCAGGACTTGTAGGCTAGGATTCTGACAGCCTCTGGAAATGTCCTAAGGAAATGGAGATTTGACAGTCCCTCACTCTTTCTGACTCAGTCAGACAGCTCTGAAGAAGCTAAGTCTCCAGGCCAGGTGGCTGATTCATAGCCCATCACCCTATTCCAAGAGACAAAGCTTCTTGTTCTATCAGAAAGACAGAAGATTGCTGATTCTTACAGCTGGCAACTAGGAGTGCTAGAAACCAGTAGGGCCTTGAGGGTCTCAAACACATGGCCAGGAGCCTGGAGATCTCTAGCTGTAGACCACTTGATAAGTTACAGTTTAAAGCAAAGGAACCCAAGCTGGTAGCCCATGGACACAGTCCACGGATATGGCTTATTGGCTATGTAATGTTTAGTGTTCTAGAATTTGTCACCAACAATTAAAAATTGGGAATTTTCACACCAAAATTTGGATTTCTGGTTTCTCAAACCTGAGTTTGGATTTCTCTTTTCTGGTTGATAAATCAGAAACTCTAGCAACACCAAACTGCACGCTAGTGGGCCAGCAACTGCACAGAGTTCTGCAAAAGCAGCAGCTCTTCGCATGAATATGAGCACATAACCTTCATTTTGCCACATTCCCACCACTCTTTATTCTGACACTGACAACTGGCCTGCTTCACTCATTAACCTGTCTGATTCCTGAAGACACTGAAACCTGCCTTGCCCTGCCTTTCCCTTTCACACTCCACATCCCTCCAGATCTGATGGAATGGTAGCGGCATAAGGGGATTCAGAAAGCCACATTACATGAATAATCTATGAGAAAATAAATTGGTAGAACTGTGACACATAAAATAAAATAAAAGGTACAAACTTGAAAATGTACACACTTGTCCATCCAGCGATGGTACTTTTCAAGAACTTTTCTAAGGAGATCATCAGATAGAGGGCAAAGATTTAGGTACAAGGATGTCATCAGAGCACTATTTCTAACAGGAGTGGGCAGACTACTGCTCCAGGGCATGCTGCCTATTTTTGTCAATAAAGTTTTATTGGAACACGGCCACTCCCATTTATTTATGTATAATTGATGACTGCTCTCAAGCTATAACAGCATAAGAACCTAGTTCAGTAATAGACCTGGTGGCCCAAAAAGCCTAAAATATTTACTATCTGGTCCTTGGATGAAATGGGTGAAAAAAATCTATCAGCCATTAATTTCCAATAACAAAAAAATTGGAAACAAATATCCAATAACAGGCCATGGATTAAGTTAATTATGAGGTAGCCATATAGTTCAGGCTTTTCAATCTCAGGATTGACACTGGAGCCAGATACTTCTTTGTTGTAGGGGATGATCTGCGTACTGTGCAATGTCTAGCAGCATTGCTGGCCTCTACCCATTAGATGCCAGTAGCCCCACCCCAGTTAAAACAACCAAAAACGTCTCCAGACATTGCTAAATGTCTCCTTGGGGTCAAAATTGTCACCAGTTGAAAGTCACTACATATAGATGGATACTACGTAGTCATTAAAATTCTTATTTTGGCCGGGCGCGGTGGCTCACGCCTGTAATCCTAGCTCTCTGGGAGGCCGAGGCAGGCAGATTGTTTGAGCTCAGGAGTTCGAAACCAGCCTGAGCAAGAGCGAGACCCCGTCTCTACTAAAATTAGAAAGAAATTAATTGGGCAACTAAAAATATATAGAAAAAATTAGCCGGGCATGGTGGCGCATGCCTGTAGTCCCAGCTACTCGGGAGGCTGAGGCAGGAGGATCGCTTGAGTCCAGGAGTTTGAGGTTGCTGTGAGCTAGGCTGACACCACGGCACTCTAGCCCGGGCAACACAGTGAGACTCTGTCTCAAAAAAAAAAAAAAAAAAAAATTCTTATTTTATTTAGCAATATTTAATAAGAGGGAAAGTTCATAATGTAAGTGAGCATACAAAGCAGGTTGAAAAGACTATATACACTGCTATCCTAAACTGATTTCAAAGTGTTATTTAAACATACACATAGGCCAAAAAAAGACTAATGACAAATCATTCAGCAAAGTCCTAACAATGACTATCCCAGAATGGTAAAATTACCAGTGATTGCTATTTTATTTGTTCTTTTTCTATATTATCTATAATGTACATGGCACTAACTTTGTAATTAAAAAAACATATATTCCACAGAAATGGAAGCCCATACATCTAGATAAATAAAATTATATTCAGGCAGAATTCCTCTATTAAAAATTATGCAAACAACAAATACACCCATAAAGTGGTTATACAATGGTAAAATTTCCCTTGTTTCAACTTTTTTCTTGAAATATTCGATCAGATTAAAAGGATCCTGTTATTTATAAAGTTTTTAGTCTAACATTCAAGCCCGGACAGTTTGTGTTTGCACAGTATTTGACACATTTTTTATGGTTTTGGAAAGGGCCACGATTACGTGGTTCAACAGCGCCCTTATAATAGCCCATTGTGAGGACCGTACGGTTCCCCCTCCTCATGGGAGCTGCAAGTGCAGCATTCCACATGCTAGAACTTTTCCACGTGCCCCAGTTTAGCACTGCTTCAGAATCGCAGACGTCTTTTTGTTTTAGCATTTCCCCCCTCAAATGCCCCCATTGTTTGCAGTTTATCGGGTATTAGAGATGATTACGGCCCAGGCAGAACAACTTCTTCTCATAAGGATCGCCACTCTTAAGAAACTGGCAGTGGTCAAGTTTGTCAGAGATGAAAACATTGCCTTGGGCTTAAGCAAAAGGTCAGTCAGAAAGCCCCCAGTCAGAGATGAGAGCTGAATGCAGCTGGTTTGAAGGTCAAGTCCGCACGAGCTGAAAATTGGCAAAACGCGGCTGCCTCGTAATAACAGACTTCAGGATCTATATCATGAGACCGAGGGGCCCTCCTGGTTTTTGAGGAACTGCATTGTCTTGGACAATTCTGAAGACCCGCTTCATAGATTATGTGATGATAAAATTCCAGATTGGAATTAACCCTGCCAACAACAGCCACAGCTCGGGAGCGCTTTCCAACTGTGTCAGGCGCTGTGCTGAGAGCTTTGCACCCAGGCTTGCTGTAACCACCCCCATGTAACAACCCACTCATTCATTCAACCAGTATTTACTATGCACTTGTCTAAGTGCTGAGCGTCAAGCAGAAACTAAAGAAAAGCCCCTGATCATATGGAAATCATATTTAAGTCAGGGAAGCAGAGATAAACACAAAGTAAATAAACCAACAACGAAATAAGAATCTCATACAGTGACGAGTGCAATGCAGAAAATAAAACAAAAAAAGCCATTGGGAGAGAAGAAAGCTACTCTGTGGAGGCACACTCTGGCTGGAACCTGAGTGATAAGAGAACACTAGCTATGCTGAGTTCCAGAAGAGCTTAGATCCTGAGGTAGGAAGCAGCTCAGCACATTGGAGGAACAGGAATGAGACCCACAACCACAAAGCCAGCATGGCTGAGGCAGTGACCAGGTCAGCAAGTGTCCTGGGAGCGGCAGCTGGGGCCAGATGTTGTGGAGCTCTGTAGGCCTCTGAAAGGGATTTGATTTTTCTTCTCTGCTACTTGAAAGATGCCACTGAGAGGTTTTTTTTTTTTTTTTTTTTTTGAGACAGAGTCTCGCTCTGTTGCCCGGGCTAGAGTGCTGTGGCGTTAGCCTAGCTCACAGCAACCTCAAACTCCTGGGCTCAAGTGATCCTCCTGCCTCAGCCTCCCGGGTAGCTGGAACTACAAGCATGCACCACCATGCCTGGCTAATTTTTTCTATAGATTTTTAGCTGTCCAATTAGTTTCTTTCTATTTTTGGTAGAAACGGGGTCTCGCTCTTGCGCAGGCCGGTCTCGAACTCCTGAGCTCAAACGATCCGCCCACCTCGGCCTCCCAGAGTGCTAAGATTACAGGCGTGAGCCACCGCGCCCGGCCCCACTGAGAGGTTTTAAAAAGAGAAGTGACATGATCTGATAAACATTTTTAAAACATCATTCTGGGGTCGCTGTGGATGGTTAGTAAGAGTGGACACAAGAGGAACAATTAGGAATGTCCTACAGCCATATATATGAGAGATCATGGTACCTTAGACGAAAATGTTAAGACAGTTGGATTTCAGATAGATGGTGCCAGATCTTGTCTCTGGCTTCTTCTTGGCTTGCGTCACATCTAATGTAAAAATAATCCATACACTAAAGGACTTTCTTAGACAATGCCTTCAAATGTCTCATTCCACCATGAAGAAGTTATTACAAATGATGCACACAGCTGTAAAACACCCCACATCGACCTGCTTGGGACACACACCGCTAAGAACATGGCCCACTGTGAGAGTGAAATGGAGAGAGGCTAAACATCTGGCTGGAATTGCAGACAGATCTGAGTTCCAATCCTGGGCAAGCTGCTTAAATGCTTTGAAACCTCAGTTTTCCATTTGTAAAATGGGCTCATGGATACTAAATACCTAATAGTTGCTAGAGATGTGGATAAGTTTTAAGTGATGAAATGCATGAAAAGGTTCTTGCCACATAGTAAATGCTCAATAAATAAATAATATTCGCTATTATTGTTAGTCGTGGAATTTTTGCTCTCATGTAGAAGTAGATCATTGTTAAATCATATAGGTCAGCAATCATATAGCTCAAAGTCACCTTGAAGGAGAGGAGAGAGAAAAGGGGAGGGGACATATTCAGTCTCTTTCAGGCATCCTTTTATCTTTTTCTCTTTAGCTAACTCAAATACCACAGCTGGATGGTGAGGGTAAGAGCAAAGGGGGAGAAACAAGAATCTTAGAGCATGGGATACCTGCAGGCAGGAGTCACATACAGAAGGCTTTTGTGAAATCTTTCTTCTCTCCCACTTCCAAATGAGCTGGCTCAGTCACTGCTTCTTAAACTGGGCTTTAGAGAAACTGTATACCCCTGAAACTTGCGTGCAAACTTCTGACTGCACATTCTTCTGGGGAGAGGTTTAATATACTATGAGACTTCAAGATGGAATTATGTCTAGGATTTACAAGTTAGGGGGAGGTATACGTGAAACACAATGAACTTTGGGTCAACAATGGTTGAAGCTGGGTGTTGAGTACAGGAAAGGCTCATTATATTATTCTCTCTATTTTTGTACACATTTGAGACAACGTATACACATTCACACAGGGCATATATGTTTATGCATCCAATATTTTATTTTTATTCATTTTCTATCTTCTTTTCCCATAAAAGAAAAGTTCCATCATAGCATATTTACTAAGCAAGCACTTAATCTACTAATCTACCACAAACATAAAATGTCTGCTTTTTAGCTTGCTATTCTGGACATGTGCCTGCAGTTTTCTTCTAAAGGAGCTGACTTCATGTTGCATGAATTGATCATGGATTCAATATGATCCCTGTGGTTTTATGAGCGTGAGTACTGTCAGCATGAGAACTTCTCAGAGACACATCTTGTTAACAAGCATACTAAACTGGATCTGCCCACGGATTGGATTTGCTCTCCCTGAACAAATCTCACTGATCAAATCAGGAGCATACATTTTAGCCACAAATAAAACTTTTTTTAAAAAAAAAACTTCTGCATAGGGTACAGAACTGAATTCATACTGACCTTTTCAGATCAAACCAGAGGTCAAAATCAGGACTGCTACTTTCAAACGAAATGGCCAATGCATGTATGTCATATAAAAATGTGATCAACTAAAAGCTATGCTTATATAGGTATTTAGGTGGAGTTTTGTTTTCCTTCACTACAAAAAAAGTCATTTGGAAAAAAATGATTAATCACATTCTACAAAGCAAATTCTCAGAGGAATTTAAAATTTTTTGCAAATCTATAAAAATCTACATAGGTAGGGCACATTTATACAAGATCAATATATGTGGTTTAGATAGTCCTATTTGGATTTGTGTGATAAAAATAATAGATAAAGGGTATAAAGAGGAAAAGGGCAGAGTATGTCATTGGTGAACAAAGGTGGGAATTTTGAAAGATAGGAAAATGGGAATATATTAAGACTTCTCATAATTAAGAGAATGAATTAAAAAGTGAAAACAAAGTAATTACTGAGTACTTATTACGTTACTGGTAGTTTTTCTAAAAGTTTTCAATGGATTTGCTCATTTAATCTTTGCTACAACCTCATGAGAGAGGGGATGTTATTGTGCCCATTTTCAGGATGAGAAAACTGAGGTTTACTCCTAATCACTTTACCAAACACTTCCATGTTATGAGTTACTATAGAATTCATATTTTCGATATACTATTTCTGGTTTTGAAACTATACACAGATATACAGTTTCAAATATAATGATTATTTCTCCTGAGTATTTCTTTTTCCAATTCTTTACAAATAAGCCTTCTCCTTAAAATACGGTCCTTACATGAGTGGACCCTGGTGTTAAACCAAAGCTCTACCCTATTTCTAAGTGGAGGGAAGCAGCCCCTCAAGCCAGCAGTAAGTCAACAAAGACAGGACTTAACAACAGAGAAAGTCAAAGTGAACATTTGTTCTGGGAAAACTGCCTTAGGACTTGTGGTAATTTAAGGATTTTTTCTTCTTTCTTTCTTTTCTTATAGGGGAGGGGGGGTTGTCAGTCGGCAGGCAAACAAAATCTTCCAGACTCAATAGGAATTTTTGTTAACCAAAAGCATCTCAGTATCATGGGATTTGTAAAGGAAAGGTTAAAACACTGTATGATTATAGTAATGTCTTTTACAAGAAAGAAAATAGGCTACTGTATCACTGAAATGCCAGTTGCCATATATATTCAATTGTAAACCAGTACAAAAATTAGGGAAGAAGAGAAATGTTCAGATTGCTCTTTTGTTAAAAAATCACTATATTACGTGACTTGGATAAAAACAAAACCAAAAAGCAATGGTATACTCAATCCCCAAAAGTATATACACATTGTGTAGCAGACAGAAAGAAGGACATCAACATGAGAGAAAACACCTCATTTCTGTCCTCAAGGAGCTTACAATTGGAAGGTCAGGGTAGGGAACAGGGAGGGTGATGCACACAGAAATTTGCATAAGGTGCTCCCACCCTTTAAGACAATGGCTCAACTCTACAGGCAATTTTCCCCTCAAGGAACATTATAGGCAATGTCTGGAAACATTTCTGGTTGTCATAACTGGGCGAGGGGTAGGTGTTGCTACTGGCACCTAGCGTTCCAGAGGCCAGCGGTGATGCTAAACATCCTACAACGCACAGGACAGCCCCTCACGACAAAGAATTCTCTGGTTCCGATGTCGGTAATGCCACAGTATAGAAATCCTACCCTAAGAGAGGCTGTGCTAATTCCCCACCCCCTCCCCTTGCTGGAAGATTTCAGAAAAAGGCACAGAAACTAGTCAAGCCACAGGAATGGCATAGAAACCTCATGAACTACTGATATGTTTCCTTCTTATATCTGACGTTCACAGTTATTTCATGTCTAATCTTGACATGCAGAGGGGACCTTTTTTGTTAATTAGAGGGAGGAGGAAATGTCATGTTCACTGTTAAATAGCCTAATTCGAAACTCAAGACTTCATTTAAACTTGAGTTCTAGACAGTCACATGGACAGGAAGAGTTATGTTATAAATTGAGAATTATCAATTTAACACAGTAATAAACTTTGCCCTAAAATTATACAGAATAAAAAGTAAACAATTCTAATGATTCAAAAAGCATACTGGGAACCTGCTTTTGGTGTTTCTGAGACATTCTGAACATCAACTATGAGTGCATGGTTCATATCTGAGAGTGTCACTTAAAAGTCCCTTCTGTCTGATAAAAAAGTAAATAAAGGAACATTACTATACTTGCAAACAAAACCTGAAATTCGCTAATTCTTAGTTTACAGTGTTCACAATTAGCTTACAATGCTTCACATACATCCTCCTTTACTCTCCCAAAGGACCCATAATAAACAATAAATCGTTTTTCATCTATTCATTTCCTACATTTTGGAAAAGGAGTTATTTCTTTAATATATTAATATTTTAAGAACTTTCCAAAGTCATTTTTTTCATAATTTTGCATAAGACACAAAGGCTTTTCTTTTCTAACTGCATTTAAAAGTATAAATAGAAGTGTGGCAAATGCTGATAGTTGTTAAAGCTGAGAGATGGGGGAGGAGGTGCATTGTGCTATTCTTGTGTACTTATTAGAAATCTTTCATAATAGTTATAAAAACAGAAAAAAGAATAAATAGTTCTTAGACATACGTACACACACACATACACATAAATGTTGCCTTGGTTGTTTACATAATTTAATCCTAACGGCTTCAATGGCAAATTCTTTGGGGTTTTAAAAATTCTAGATCTGGTTTCATTTTGCTATTTGCCACCCCACATTTAAAAAAAATGTAAAAACCACTCAGAAAGACAAAAAAAAAAAGTGCTAAAGTGGTAGAAATAGCATTAAATTAAACAACATTCTTCCCAGAAAGTTTTGTCTCAAATGATGCTCATGACAGATAAGTACAGACCCAAATGACCTTCAATGGACCTCTTCTTTTATCAAAATGACAAGTGGTTTCAGCTGCCAAACTGAAGCTTTCTTGTATCATGCGTATTACCTAATTAGCACTCTGGAAAATACTTGCATTGTGGTCACTGAATTTGAGTGTTCTCTTCTCTCCCTTTTGGTATTGAAATATGGAATGATGCAGTTATACCTTTACTACTTAATATGCTTAGAAAGTTAATCTTTGATATAAAAGAGAGAGAGGGAGGAAGAGAGAGGGAGAGATCTTAAAATAATAGAAATTATTAAGGAAAAGCACGTAATAAAAGGCTAAATAATGCAATATTTTTAGTTCATTTTCCCTTATATATAGAACGTGAGTATTTAATTAACAAGCCTTATAATTTTCCATATTCAGAATGGTTACTGGAGGGTATGAAAATGAGTTGTAACAATTCTCATCCTCTGTGTTCAGGGAAAAGAAAATTAGAGGGGAAAATTAATTTCAGTTGAGCATCTTTTACACACAAGGCATAATGCTCAGGCCTTTACATACATTAATCCTACTTTATGCTCACAATAAACGTAAGTGCTACAACTAATCTCATTTCACAGATGAGAAAACCGAGGGCAGAGGGTTAAATGACTACTCCTGATGTCACTTGCCTGCTCTCATATGACCAGACATCTGCACTCTGGTTTGTTGAACTCCAAACTAACCACAATATGCAGGAAGCATCACAGCTTCACTTAGCAGGAGTGACCAAGGCCCTGCCACAAGCAATATGGCAAATATGCTTATTTAAAAAGCCCCCAAATTGTTGTCATGTAAAGAACACACCACAGAAAACCTACAGAGGAAAGGGTATTGAACTCATTGCCCTCAAGACCAGAGGCAAACATTTTATGATTTTTCTTATTAAAAATGTAATGTATATGGTTGGAGAAAACTTACAAGAAAAAGATGAGTAAATGGAAGAAGAAATATAACAAATAATCCCATATGGAGAGAGAAATCCTGACAACATTATGGTATTTACCTTGCTATTGATCCAAGTGTAATTTTAAAGTGGTCCCCAAGCAATGTTAGCAGGACTGGAGCAAACGTTGTCCTATTCAGAAAAAACCAAGGCTCCATCTTTTCTAAAAGGGGGATTTATACATATCCCTAAAATATAAAATGTACCCACCATCCTGCCCACTAAGACCCTGAAAGATTATGTCTGATTTATCCCTTGAGAGTACAGTTCAGATTTCGATTATTAATTTAAATTACATTTTACTACTCTTGACCCTTTAACGATACATTGTAGGATCCCATTCCAGGGGACACTTGGAACTACAAATAGCCCTTTGCTGGATATCGAGGGAGTAGAAGTGGAATTGGCAATGGCAAGGAGAATATAAGGAATGTTATATAAGAAGAGGCTTAATGCTGAAAAATCCTATGCTTTTCCCCAACTCTTCCAGTTTTGTTACACTACTGCGTCTTCTGCACGAGGCCATGAATGCAACCACTCTCACCTAAGAGCAGAGTTACAACCCAGACCAACGTAAAAGGCTAACAGCAAAAGGAAAAAAAAAAGAGTGCAGAAACTGTATCGAACCAAATAAAACCATATTTCAAAGTCAGTAATGGTAAACAATACCTAAGAATTTTCCAGATCTGAGTCCTCCCCATGCACACTAACCTAAATGCCAATAATTTCAATATGCACAAATGAGACTTTCATCATTCCCAGAAACAGTCTATTGTGGCTTTTCAAATGCATCCATACCCATCCATTTCCTGACCATAATACCACCTACTTCATGTAAGCCCCTGGAAGGCAGGCCAGATGTCCTTCTTGTTTTTGTGCCGTTACTTTGTATAGTGTGTGATATGTACTAGACACATAATAAACATGTGCTGAATGAATAAATGACAATACAGAATCTTACAGGAGATAGCAAGTCTTCTAAAGATTAGAAATGGTAGATTGATAGATTTACCAGGGGACTGGCTATAAACTATGGTATGTTCATATTATGATAATATCATTTAATTCTAAAAGAATCCACTTGGTAAATACTGTAATTGATTCAGAACATTCACA
>NW_012150685.1:1090533-1100697 GCF_000956105.1 Propithecus coquereli | reverse complement strand
GACCCTTCTGCTTCCAGCCTCCTGAGTAGCTGGGACTACAGGAATGGACCACCACACCCAGCTGCTGATTCATTTTCATTGTGCCAGATTATGATGAACACTTCTTGTGTTTAATGGGATTCTACCATAGGCTCTGTTTTAGAAAAGAATTCTGCAATAGGAAAAGCCTCAATGAATGGATTCTCTCAGATTTCTTCACATTGGAAGCTACTGAAATGAGATTCTAACATTGTTTTCTGGGCTATATCTTACAATTAAATGTAATATGTGGAAACAGGAAGTATCTCCACTCAACTTTGGAGAACAGTATGATTAGCTATGTTTAACACCTATATTTGTATCTATGTATTGCACAGTGACTAACCTACAGAACGTAAGAGTTGTTTGTGATATAAAGGAGGACATTCTTTTCAGGTGTTTATATTTCATTAGAACCTACTAAACAGGGCTTTATATCTCCCTGCTATGCTTAATACACTACATTACTCACAGCAGACGTTCAATAAATATCTACTCAAATGCTGAATTTATACAAACTGTCCTGAATTGCTCATTACTTTTAATACAGGTTAAGCCCCCCAATTCTTTGGGAATATATCCATGTAGTATAACTGGCCTTAACTGCTAAAGAAAAAGGTCAGACAAAAGGTCTCTGGTTGCAAAGGAAGAAGTCAAGCACAGGATTCCTCTTCTTAATCTCCTATTTTAACAACCAGGCAGCTATCACAACCCACCCCCCTGCAGAACTACCCAGCCCTTGGCAATCACCTTTCTGCAGTACTTACTCATCCAGCCCAATGCTGGGGGCCTGGGGGAAGGTAAGTGTCACTACTGCCCCCTCACAAGTGGATTAGGTATCCCTAAGCCAGAGGAAGTACAATTTGGACAAAGACAGACAATAAATACACAATGAAGCATCAAGTTCATCTCCTGGGGAGTTTTCATTACATGGCTCAACTGAAATACCCTCTTCTGGAACACAAAATTGTTCTTTGAAAACAAAATTGTTCAATACTAATAGCAAGATTCGATGAGTATGAAATGTGTGTGTGTGTGTGTGTGAGACTGTCTGCCTAGCAGAGGGGCGGAACAAGAGGGCAACCACGGCATAAACAAATGGGGAAGGCCATGCAAACAACTTCTACTGAGAATACGCATTTTGTTAATTCGCATTTCGAAAAGGAAGAAAATCCCCCTTCTCATTTAAATTGCCATAATCCACTGTGTCATAGTTAATAAAAAGCGCAACATCAAATCTATTGCGTTCCCGAAAGCCTGTTACAGCTTTATGTGGTCTTGGATATGGAAAGGTTGAGTAGGCACCACCACCAAAACAATTCAAGGGCCTTCGTTTTACCATGCTATTAACACGTTCGTTAGGATGATGTAAAATCACTGGCTTAGTCTACACACCGATGGCAACCGGGGAAATACCCCGCTCTCCCATCCTGTCCGATGAGCTGTGCTATTATTCATATCTAAGAAGTGTCGCCGGCACCATCGTAAACGAGATGCAGTCCGTCACTGCGCATGATGACTGAGCACCTCAAGGGCTGAAATCTGAGTCACCTTCATGCAAGTTCAACTATGCACCATCGTCACTGCTCCATTACTTCAGCTTTCTCTGGAGTCTTAGAAAAACCTTAGATTACTAACGCAGGGCAAGCAAATGAGATCTCTCAAAAGAAGAATTCATCTCCTAAAGAAAAATAGTAGTGTAAAACATGAAACACATGACATCCTTCCTGCATATTTTTAGGAGGAAATGTCATTCCAACATCAGTAATACTACTGACGTTGTTCATTAAAAATGATAAAAGAAGCTCATCAAAAAAATAATAAAGACACTTTTATTTCTACTCTCTAGAAGTCATTAATTTTAGAGTTTACATGTTTTCTCTACATTTATTTCTAGGCTAACACAAATATAATAGAATTAAATAAAAATATAATCTCAATTACATATATTCAACACATGCATTCAAAACAAACATCTGGTTATGTGATAAATATTTTTCTGTAGCTTGCTTTTGTAAAAATAATAATCTAACACTGACAACTTTCCATGTCAACACACCTCTATCTACCTTTCTTTTTAAAAGCAGGCACCTAGTAGTGTTCCATCCTATTTTAGTAAAAATTTGTAATCATTCCCAGATACAAGGGCATTGAGATTGTTCCCAATTTTCATTGTTGTAAGTAATGAAGAATTGAATATTCTTGCATTATGAATGTATTGCACCATTACATAAGCTTTTTGGAGGGCAGAGTCTTTGAGGCAGAAAATAGTTGGGCAAAGACAGTACCTGTTTTCCATTTTGATAGATGCTGCCCAAATTCCCTGCAAAAGATTATTCCACTTACATTCCAGCCAACAGAGGATCGAAGCGCTCATTTCCCCACACCTTCCTCAACACTGACCCCAGCAGGTTTGGGAAGCTTTGTAACAATTTCTGTGCGTGACTCATAGAATGATTATCACACTTTCTTTGGTAAATAGCAGGAGGCTTGGCTTCAAAGAAATCATACGTAAAGTTACTGCCCTGCAAGACGAGACTGTGAGGGGAACCGGCAACAGAGGCAACTAGAACGCATGCAAGGAAGCCAACCGATCAAACACAGAGAGGACAGGCTTCGGATGAACACTTTGGCTGAGATGCACCTCGTTACTTTTATTTCCTTTAAAGTGTTCCCTCCCTGTTTTGTTAATTTTTTTAAAACATGTGCAGAATGATATAACTGCCATCTTCCTGCCCCGCAGAATGAAAAAACTAAAATAATGTATTGCCATGTTTGTTTTGGATTAAATACTAGAAATAACCATAAGCTCTGAGAGTTCGCCTCTCTCCCTCCCCAGAGGCAACTGTTACCCAGGATTTGCTGCGTATCTATCCAATCCATGTTTTCATGCATTTACAACATAGCATCTATAAAGTACCTATGTTATTCTGTGTGATTTTCTTTAAAAATTACATAATTGTTGACCATATGTATGTCTGGACAAACTTGCTTGTATCACCTACTATTCAGTTTCTGAAATCTAGCCATGATGATACACACTCATCTAATCCGCTTCTTTTCTCCATTTTATGAAGTTCCATGTATGAACTGGTGGACATTCAGGGTGACTGCAGTTTGTTGCCATCACAAACGATGCTGCCTGCAGTGAACATCCCTGTGCATGTCTCCTTTACAGCTTCTTTGGGGTATAAACCTTGAAGTGGAATCACTAGATGGTAGGTTACACATGCTGAAAACTTTATTAAATGTTGTCAAATTGTTCCCCAAGGCGTTTGTATATCTATGCTCCCACTAGCAACGTATGAGGGTTCTGATTTCCCTGTTCTTTCAAAACATGCCATCACCAGGTTCTCTAAATTTTGTCCATCCGATTGTGTATAAAATAGTAGCTGTGTGTTACTTTAATTTGCAATTCTCTAATTACAAATCAGGCTGAACATTTATGAATTCCCTATCTATATTCTTTGCCTCCTCTCTCACCCCACTGTTTTCTTATTGATTTTCAAGTGTTCTTTATATAGTCTAGGTATCAATCCTATGCCTGTTATTTATGTTAGCAATATTGTTTTCCTATTTATTGCTTGTCTTTTAACTTTGTCTTTCTAATTAATACCATCTCCCAGAAGTGTGATTAAAAACCTAACAGAATTTAGCAGCTAGTAAAGGAAATCACCATATCCTATAAGCATCAAAGATATTTTCTAAGGCCCTATTTTATATTAAACAAGTTTTATCCCATAAATAAACTCAACTTAAAAGCAAAACTGACAGTACAAAGGAATTAACTTCAATACAAATCTTAAGAAATTGTGTCAGCTCATGTAGGAACAAATACTCTGAGATTGTTGCTTATTCCTTTCTTCTAAGGAAAAACAACAAATCCCAAGTGGAATTACCAGATAGAGGATATAAAAACCACTGAAGCTTCTGATGCATTTTGCTAAATTTTCTTCTAGGAAAATTGTACCAATTACATTATTACCAGCAGTGTATGTGTTCATTTTCCCACATCTTCATAGGAGACTGAATTACAGTGTGGTAAAACAAACACCAATACACAAATATCAGTGGGGTAAGGAAACAAAAAAATCTTACTATTATTTTCATATGATTTTTTAAACACAATGATTTTACATTGGTTAAAGTGCAACTATTTTTTTAATTGTCAAATTAAAAAAATCTATTATCTATTAATTTTTTTAAAAAAGGTGGGGTGGGGGTGGTGAAAAAGGAAACTACTAGTTTGAAAACTCAGGCCAAATAAAGAAGTGACATATGCTATAAGAGAGTTTTTTGGTTTTGCTTTTTTTTTTTTTTTTTTAATTTCATCAGGCAGAACAGAAAATGGAATCCATTCTTTTCTTGTTGTTTTTTTCATTTCATTTCAGAATATGATGGGTGTACAAACACTTTGGTTACATATATTGCCTTTGCATCACTCAAGTCAGAGCTACAAGAGTGCCCATCCCCCAGACTGCACGCACCGAACCCATTAGGTGTGAATTTACTCATCCCCTCCTCCCCCCTCCCACCTGCCAGACACCAGATAAATGTTAATTCCTGGACATGCATATAAGAGTTGAACAGTTAGTGTCAATTTAATGGTGAGAACATGTGGTGTTTGTTTTTCCACTCCTGTGACACTTGACTTAGACAAATGGGCTCCAGCTTCAGCCAGGATAATACAAGAGGTATTAGTTCACCATTGTTTTTTGTGGCTGAGTAGTACTCCATGGTATATATATATATTAATACCACATTTTATTAATACATTCACGTATTGATGGGCACTTGGGTTGTTGCCACATCTTTGTAATTGTGAATCATGCTGCTATAAACATTCAAGTGCAGATGTCTTTATTATAGAATGTCTTTTTTTCCTTTGGGTAAATACCCACTAGTGGGATTGCTGGATCAAATGGTAGTGCTGCTTTTAGTTCTTTGAGGTATCTCCATATTACCTTCCATAGAGATTTACCATTCTTCACTTTTCAACTGCATTAGAGACACAGAAAGGCGTACCTATACCCCAGGAAAACACAGCTCCTTCTGGAATGTTTTCTTGCCATTCAAATGGTACAAAATTTAGTCACACCTTCAGAGGTAATTAGGTAACACAACCAACCACTTTCACAACATTTCTGTATCTTTCCATCTCATGTATCCATCCTAGATTATACAGTAAGACCAAAAGGCAAAAGGGTAGGGAAAATACTCCAAGACCTCCTACAAAAACGTTCTAGAAGAAAAAAAGACCTGAATATTTTGGTTTACTTGTCCCAGTCTTGAAATAAAACCATTAAAATAACAGATAAATCATTTCCTTCTTCCTTTCAAAAAATCATTTGTGAAGTTTACTGTTTTTAAGCCTCTTCTGAGACAACTTTGAGAAACTTTCTTTGAGCCCAAATGAAATATGTTTTTTCTTGTGTTCACACAGATACTGCTTTTTCTCAAGAGCAATTACTGTGTTTTCCGGGGTTTGCTCTCACACATTTAAAAGGTCTGTGGAGAGATGGGTGGTCTGGGGAAAATTCACTACTAAGAAAAAGAGTCAACGATCTAAGCTTAGGTAAAGTAGATGGTCTACCCAAGCTTAACACACTCAAAACTATCAGGGACAAACAGGTGAGTCGCCTATCCGAAATCAAAGGTGATTTCGATAACAAGTTTTGGCACTGTAATACAGGCCATTAGACTGGGATCTGAGGAGGATACGACCTCCTGCTTATGAACTAATTTCATCCACACTATCTCAAAGTTGTCCATCATGTATCTCTCCCCAGTAAAATACAACCTTCATGAAAAAAGAACCTCTGTTTTTGTTTGTCTGTTTGCTTGTTTTGCTACAGTATCCCCAGCACCTATAACAATGTCTGGCACATAGATATGCAATAGAATTGTGTTGAATTATTCAGTGAATAAATGATCCATTTATTTATTCAGTCAGTTTGACCCACAAGGCTCCATCTCTAAATACCACATGACTTTTTCATCCAGTGGTTCAGAAGAAATCATATATGGGAAAGTTCTGGACACAGAAAGTAGGAATTCCAGAGACTAATGGACTATTTACGTTGTATTTCAAGTTTGAAGCCCCTTCATTCTTAGGCCTAAGGGTGTGATAGCATGGTGATTAGGAACATGAGATCATGGAGGCAGAGGATCAGACTCTAGCTCCATTACCTCTAATCGTGTATCCTTGGACAAGCTGTTAGACCTCTCTCAGGCAAAACAGGTATTTATGGTGTTCATTTCACATTGACAATGTAAGTACCAAACGTGACAATTTGTGTAAGGTATTCAGCACAGTGACCAGCATATATTAAGCAGACAATAAATAAAAGATGCTGACTTTATTGTGCATGCATGGTCAATCAAAGAAGTAGAAAGGAGAAAGGGAGAGTGTTACAACTGCTATGGTAAGTCGTACCCAATAGTCTATAGATTGCCAGTCTCTATTCTAGACACTCTCCATTTGGGCATCTTGTAAAATAAGCAAACAAAAACCCAGTCATAATCCTCCTGGATAAATTTTACAATCCACTTCGGAATCTCCCAGGGTATTTTAACCAGTCTTGTCACAAGTACTCTGCAGTCACTTGCTAAATGTTAAATAACTACAGCATTACAGACCATGTAAAATAAGACTTAGAAAAAGTTAAAGATTATACAAGTGCATTTGTACATAACTCATCCCTCTGCTATTTGGGAAAATTCTAAAATACCTCAGATTAATTACTTTAAAAGAAAGACAACTAGTGGAATGCCAAATCGTGGCATTTATTAACCAGAGCAATAAAGCAAAGTTTCAGTTTCACCTCTCTAAAGATTGGCATCATAAACAAAACCATTACCCATTAATTTTACTATGAAAACTAATAACAAAAGACAAATTGGAGGTCAGACGATACCTGATTCCAAGACTTACTAGAATGCTACAGTAATCAAGACAATTTGTTATTGGTGTCAAGATAGACCAATAGACCAACAGAACAGTATGGAGTCCAGAAATAGACCCATACATATGATCAACTGATTTTAACAAAGATACAAAGGCAATGCGAGGAAAAAGGATAGTCTTTTCAACAAACGATGTTGCAACAATTGGACATCGATATGTAAAAAAATAAACTTCAATCCATATCTTATAATATATATAAAAACTAACTCAAAATGAATCATAAAACCTAAACCTGTAAGACTCCTAGAAGAAAACATAGAGAATCTTTATGACCTCAGGTTAGGCAAAAAATTCTTACATATGACATCAAAAGTATGATTTAAAAAACCCCAATAAATTTGGCTCCATCAAAATCAAAAACTTCTGCTCTTCAAAAGACACTATTAATAGAACAAAAAGACAAACCACAAAGTGGGAGAAAATATTTGCAAAGCATGTATTTGATGGATCCAGAACAAATAAGAAACTCTCAAAACACAGTAAGACAAACAACCCAATTCAAAAATGGGCAAATGATTCTCACAGACACTTCACCAAAAGAAGATACACGAATGGCAAATAGGCTCATGATAGGATGTTCTACATCATCAGTCATTAGGGAAATGCAAATTAAAATCACAATGAGATAGCATTACACACCCATCAGTATACAAACCTATCAAAAAATTTAAAAGACTGACCATACCAAGTGCTAGAGAGGATATAAGGAAATGGAACCGTCATACATTGCCAGTGAGAATATAAATGATAAAATCATTTTGGAAAAAAGTTTGGCACTTTCTTAAAAAGTTAAATATATGCTTAATGTATGATTTAGCTGTTCTACTTCCAGATGTTCACCCAAGAGAAATGAAGGAAATCACCCAAGAGAAACATTCCATACAAAGACCTGTATACAAATACTCATAGGAACTTAACTTGTAATATTCCAAGACTGCAAATAATTCCAAATGTTCATCAAGGGGCAAATGGAGAAACAAACTGTGGTACATCTATACAAAGGAATACTACCCAGCGCTGCGTCGCAAATTATACTGAGTGAAAGAAGCCAAGCCCCTCCTTACAAAAAGCACATACTATATGAATCCATATTTATTAAACTCTGAAAATTACAAACTCATCTCTAGTGAGTGGTTGCCTGGGGGCGAGGGGAGAGGACTGAGGTGGGAAGGAAGGAGTTACAAAGAGGCACGAGGATATACATGTTCATTATCTTGACTGTGGGAATCAGTTCACAGAGGGATAATGTGTCCAAATCGGATTTTTCAGATTTATCACTTCAACATGTTTGCTTTATCATATGCCAGTTAGGCCTCAATAAAGCTGTCTAAAAAAAATAACAATAACTAGTGTGTTTTCTACACTATACTATGAAGGTGCTGTGCTAACCCTTCTATTTTTGTGTATTGTCTCACATAGTCTTACCAGCCTGTGAGGCAGGTGTATTTACTCCTAATTTACAGAGAGTGAAGAGAGGAAAATATCATTTGTAGACTGAACTCTCCCTTTCTATCTCAATAAACTCTGCATCATACTGACTACTTACTATATACTAGGGACTGTACTGAGAGCTAGGGGTGTGCAAGATATGGAAGCCATGTGGTCCTAATATCACGTTACGTACAGTCTACAAGGGTGAAAATGATGGTAGAAGAAAGGATAAACCGATATGGACTATAAAGGAAATACGAGCAAAATTCTATGAAGGAAGTGGGTGGAAAGTGGAGGAGAGAGAGGAGCTGGGAAGAGGAGGAAAAGCTAAGGAACGTTTCACATAAAAAGCAATGTTTGAGCTGGGCCTTACTGGTTGGACAGGATTTGGCCAATAATGGATGGAGACAGAAGGACAGACCAGAAGAAGATGCATGAAGCAAATTATCAGCATTTCTGCTGCTATGTTTCATGCTGGTCAGTACCCAGTATATGCAAATACACAAAATCTAAAAATGATAAAAAAGTTCTTCTCTCAGTCTTTAGTATGGTTAAATGGTGGGGCTGTTAAAAGGCAGTGAAGTGTCAATTTTTAAATTACCATTTATGTTTTGTCTCTTTTTTTCACTAGTGTATCCCCAGTGCCTTGGACCCTACCTGGCAAATATTAAGTACTAAATAAATATCTATGAAATGAATGAATGAACTAAAATTCCAGAGATTACAGAAGGAGGCAATAATTAATAAACAACTATGGGCAATATTGCTTTAAGCTAAACACAAGTTGTTTCTAGAATTCTTAGTCAAAATTTGTAGTGCTATCAGCAGCCACTGACACTTACTGTTTACCCTTTCGCTTGCACTGGCGTTATCTCATATAGCCCCCCAAGAACCTTGTATTATTATTGTTGCTTTTTTGCCAAAGTGAAAACAGGCTCTCAGAGGTTAAGTCGCTTTGCTTCCAAGATCACACACACCTAGCACATGGCGGCAGCAGAACCGGAACGCAGGCAATCAGATTCCAGTGCTTCTTGCTCGCATGCTGCCAAAACACCTCCCCCACCACGGCAGAGTTAGAAGCTATGCCTTCTAGAAGCGAGAGCTGCCTTTCTGAATCCCATCTTCAGGGGATACTGGAAAAGATCTGTGAGTCTCAATTAGTCAGCAATTCAACAACACTGCTTTTGATGACCACCAATTTAAAAAAAATAATAAAGGCCAAATGAAGAAAGAAGCCCCCGATGACAAGGCTGCTGCCTGGCATGGGGCACAAAATCAGCTGCCCTTAGAGAAGATGATCCTAGTGGCCTCATCATCTAAGGTATTTTTTATGGTAGTCAGATTGGATCTAGGCTGAAGGCCTCCCCGGTGCACACTCTCTTACCTACACCCCATCAAGAATATCCATCTCTAAGATGGTGATCAGGCTCAGATGCAGACCTCCGGTCACAGAACAGTGTACAATCAATAGGCCAACTGATAAATCATACCCATGACCTTGAACTTACTGATTCTGTGTCCTAAACCAGAATTTGCTCACCATCTAAAACCACCAGAGAGTCTTTTAAAAATACACATTGCAAGACCCTGTCTCTATTTAAAAAAAAAAAAAATCAAAAGTATATCCATTGCATGGATATATGGTATTTAATTGTCCGGACAATTAATCATTTGTTTAATGTTTTGCATTTAATTTTTGGTTTTATGACATTAAGTTCAGACGATATGGCCTATTCCCTATCTACTTG
>NW_012150685.1:1022847-1089703 GCF_000956105.1 Propithecus coquereli | reverse complement strand
GCAGTAGGATCGCTTGAGTCCAGGAGCTCAGGGCTGCAGTGAGATACAATCTCATCACTGCAATCCAGCCTGGGTGACAGAGTGAGACCCTGTCCCTAAAAAAAAAAGATAAAGAATTGAATGTGTTACAATCTCTGTGTCCCAAAGGTTAAGAGTGTAACTGAAGACTGCACAGTAATTAAAAGTAGTATTTTTGTCTGAAGATCAAACCAGCATGCTATATTTAAAAAAAGAAAGAAAGAAAAAGAGCCTCGGGCTGGTTTTCAAAGGGGTCTATTTTATACCAGAATAACCTATGAGCTGTTTAACCCTTCGTGTGGAGGAAAATATAAATCATGCAGACAAGCCCACTGGACAGCAAGGTCACTCAGACATAAGAATCAAGCCATGAATTAAACTGCACTTTCATTGAATAAGTATCTATTGAGTCTGTGGTACATCCCTATATTCTTTTAGGTGCTGGGGACCCAGCCGTAAACCAAGTAGGCATGTTCTCATGAAGTTCAAACTGAGCTTGAAGAACAAATATATTAAGTAAGGCGTCAGCTGTCATGGCCTTAGGCATTTATGTATATGGGAAAAAAATAGGGACGCATAAGAGATGATAAGGATTGCCCATCATTGGAGAAACAGAAGAAAAATTGAAGAAAGGAACAACCACAAAACATGAATGTTATTTGTTCCTGGTAGATACTAGGACGTTGATGTAAAAAGTCTTAAGTCCGTTGATGGCCACCTCTCCACTTTGATTTTCACCAAGCACAGGTACACAATCTGGAAGTAGAGTTCCCTCTCCACTGCCAGTGGGATTGGGTCCCCAACTCAATTTCCAATGCAAAGCAAACAGTTATAAAGAGCAAATCTGCTACCCCTGGCCCCCCACTCTTCCTGACTGGGCCAGGGCTCCATCTCTCCCTGCTCTTGCCCCTCTGGTTGCAACCCATGCAGAAGTGCGGAGCTACTCAGAGGACCGGGCAGTTGTTCCGTCTCTAACGTGCAGTTAGACCGTGGGCCACTGTGAGAAAAATAATTAAGCAACAGCAAACTTCTGTGGGCTCAGACTCTATTCATTCTAAATGCACTCTGACAAAGATAGTGTTCACTAAAAAAATTAACGAGGTTTATACTTTGGAAAAAAGAGAGCTTTATTTCTCATAAAGAGCAGTAGCCATTGGGCGGCCATTCCAACAGGATAGAAAGCAGAGCCCAGGCCAGAAGCCGAGCACATGTGCTGCAGAGACAAAAGGAACAAGATTTTACACTGTGCAAGGTGGTCAAATAATACATACTCAACAAGCTATAGGAGGAGTGATGAATATTTATAAGAGAAAGCATGTCCATGTATAATTGTGCTTTATCACTCCCATCCTATCATGGCTGGGAACTCAGTTTTAAAGTGTTTCTGGGGTCCCCTTGGCAGAGAGGGGTCCCTTCAGTTAGCAGAGGGCTTAGGATTGCATTTTCAGTTCACAATTGTCTTAAAGAAAATTGAAGCGTGAGGATCTGGAATATGAGTGGAAGAATAGAGTCAGGGCGTCCTGGCTAAAAACTTGGGTTCCTAAGTTGAAAGGACTGCTCTTTAGCTCACAAAACTTATCTAAATCTTGGCAAAATGGAAATGGTAAAAATGTATTAAAAAACATAACTTTTTTCCAAAAGAGCCAAAACACTTGCATTATTAATAACATACTATTCATATTTAGCAAAATGGCTCTCAGTGATGCTAAATATTACAGATTTTAACACAGAGGCAAAGTCTGACGAGATATATTGGTTTTTTAAAAAAATCACATTAGTATATATTACTGCTAGCTTGGTTAAAGAGAGATTTTTTTTTTCATCTAGCTAGTCTAGGAGTTTGCTGCTTGAAATTACAAGCAAAACCCAATATATAAAAGGTTATACTGTAGCAACTTTCATCCAAAGAGCTCTATGTACTTCACACATATCTCATTCCACACTCACACGTTTTTTGTTTTTTAATTGAAAACAACTTTTCCGGGGAGATGTACAACGGATGGCTTCTGGTGCTTAATATATTTCAGACCCATTTTTCCTCTCTAAGATATTACTTTTCCAGCTAAATTCTTCTAATTTTCAGAGGTAACAAATGCAGAAATTTCAGAAGGTAATATCTGTAAAATAGACATTGTATAATCCTTTTTTACTCTATCCATCTACCTCCTCTTCCCTGAATGAGCATTGCGCTTCATCCTCTATTTGCCTTAATTATGTCACTTTCGTTCTTGAACAATTTACCTAGTCAAATATTCCCGAGGTATTCGAAGCAGAACTTCTTCTTCATATATTTACCTACGCTGCCTCCTCCCTAATGAAGAAAGGGCTGGCTTCAGGCTTCTGTCTGCCCTTTTTTACCCTATTCTATCAGCTTTTGTCAACTCTAGCTCAAAAAGAAGGTCACTGGTTTGCCAAGTGTCAGCCAGTGTCACCTCATGAGTCAATCAGGATGAGCACAAAGAACAAAGATGCGGGAGGTGTGGGGTTAAACGGGGCCAGGAAGGAGGAGAAGAAATGCAGGTAATTGTACCACACGTTTTATGCAGAACGAATTGAAACGAGAGAGAGAGAGAGAGAGAGAGAGAGAGCGAGAGAGTTCAGAAAAAGGAAAATGTAGGCAAGAACAACACTGAAGTATCATAATTTCCCCTCCCACCCCCCACCCTGGCAGGAATCAAGTCCTTCTACTATGTAAAGACTTCTCTGCATATGGGCTGGTAAATTACTCTTAGCAAGGTTTTCTTGATTCATCAGGTCTGAGGGCAGGAGAGCGCAGAAGTAGAAAGGTGTAGAAATGGCTTTTAAAGGGAGAGGTTCTGACAACACTTATCTGCCTGTCTGTAGATCCCAAGGAGAGACACCAGCCAGAGGGAACTCAAGCCTAAAGCCATTCCTCTCAGAAGTCACCTGCATTTGTTTCTTTTTGCTTGCAATTGGTTGGTCCAGAAATTCACATCTCCCGAAATTACAGCTTACACAAATCCCTGGAGGACATTATTCTCCCCAGGAGAATTTTCTCCAAGTGGGTTTCGGGAGAAATTTTCATGTTCTTCTGCCAAGGCAGGCACAGGCCGTATCTGAGCTGAGGGTTTTCTTTTTTTTTTTTTTTTTGAGACAGAGTCTCACTGTGTTGCCCAGGCTAGAGTGCCATGGCATCATCCTAGCTCACAGCAACCTCAAACTCCTGGGCTCAAGCGATCCTCCTGCCTCAGCCTCCCGAGTAGCTGGGACTACAGGCATGCGCCACCATGCCCGGCTAATTTTTTCTATATATTTTTAGTTGTCCAATTAATTTCTTTCTATTTTTAGTAGAGACGCGGTCTCGCTCTTGCTCAGGCTGGTCTCGAACTCCTGAGCTCAAACAATCTGCCCGCCTCGGCCTCCCAGAGTGCTAGGATTACAGGCGTGAGCCCCCGCGCCCGGCCTGAGCTGAGGGTTTTCTGAAGAGCTTAGGTGAATCCACTCTCAGAAGATGACACGAACTTCCCCCGAGATGAGAATCCTTCTCAGGGACATCTGCTCAGGGTGGTTCAGAAAGGTCCAACAGGCTCACGCTCTCTCAACAGAGAGCAGACTACACTTCTCAAAGCCCAAGTCCAGCTCCCACAGCCTATACTTCTGCGTGGCTTCCATTGCTCTTGGAACGAAGATATGAATCCCCAAGATGGTCGATAACACTCTCGGCACTCTGGTTCCTGCCCACCTTTTGCTTTCTACACACCTAATTCAAACCTTCACTCTCCACAAGCAACTATCTTGGACTTCACCTCTTGCTTCCTGGGGCTGCTAAGCCCTCTGACACCACAGGACCTGGGCACCAGCATTTCTTCCCCCCCTGAGATGTTCTCTCATGACATACTTCACATGGATAACACCTATGCTTCCTTCGGCTCCCACATCACTTAGTCAGAAAACTCTTCTGTGCCCAAACACTTCCTCCCTCCTTTGCTATATATTCCCCCAGAACATTCTTTCTTTCCTTTATAGCAGCAATCCCCGACCTTTTCGGTACCAGGGATCGGTTTCATGGAAGACAATTTTTTCCACAGACCAGGGTCGGTGGTGGGGAGGGGATGGTTTCGGGATGATTCAAGCACATTGCGTTTACTGTGCAGTCAAAGCTCTCTGCTAACGATAATCTGTATTTGCAGCCGCTCCCCAGCGCTAGCATCACCGCCTCGGCTCCACCTCAGATCATCAGGCATGAGATTCTCATGAAGAGCGCACAACCTAGATCCCTCGTATGCACAGTTTACAGTAGGGTTCGTGCTCCTATGACAATCTATTGCTGCCACTGATCAGACAGGAGGCGGAGCTTATGCAGTGATGCGAGCACTGGGAAGCGGCTGTAAACACAGATGAAGCTTTGCTAGCTCACCCGCCGCTCACCTCCTGCTGTATGGCCCGGTTCCTAACAGGCCATGGACCAGTACGGGTCTGCTGCCCAGGGGTTGGGGACCACAGCTTTACAGTACTTACCGTAACCTTTATTGTCTACTCACCTTTTTGGGTGGTGCAGGGAGATTATTTGACTAAGTATCCATCTCCCTACTTCACAGTAAGGCTCAGGAGAGGAACAACTTTGTGTGCTTTTACTCACCATTAAGATCCCTAATACACAGACGCTCAATAACTATTTGTTGAACAAATGAATGAATATGTGTTTATTTTCCATTTCCTCTCTGCCCATTCATTCAACAAATTAGCAGCTCCACTCGTCCCCCTCCATTCTCTCATACCTGCTCTTTCCTTTGGATCACCCAAAGGACCAATCCAATGGACACTTCTCAATTCTTAACTTCCTGGACATATATGCCATAAACTTCTATCTCAAAACTTTTCTGCCACATCAGGTTCTCCAAGGTTTGTTCCTAGTCTTTTGCGTCTCTTCATAAGTTCTTTCCCTCTGTCCTGCACTCTACTGGCATGTTCCAGAGTTCTTCTCAGGGCCCACATCTTCTCTTACAACACTCTCTCTGGCGACCTCATACTCTTCCCGGACTACAACACCTACTCTACAACTGAGTCCCAGACTTGTAGCTCACGTTCAGACTTGGCTCGAGAAGCAGATGGATTTCCCTATCCTGATTATAAGACCCCAGCCATCTCTTCAGCCTCACTCCTTACCATCATCCCCTTTCTGGAGACACTTCCAGCAAGGCCAGCCTTCTCTTTGATCATTGCCTACTTTCTCCTGCCACAGGGCCTTTGTACATGCAGTTCCTGCTGCCTCAAATGCCCCTATCCCTTTAAAGTTAAAGTCTACTCACTCTTCAGATCACAGGACAAGTAAACAGAGGAAAGCTTTCTCAGACTCTTTACATCAAATCCTCTCATCACCAGCTCCCATAACACTGTCCCTCTCCTGTCTGGTACCTGTTGAAGCTGCAACTGTGCATTCATTTCTGTGATTATTTAAATAACATTTATCTTCCTTTTAGCAGTGAGTTCCATAAGGGCACACAAAAATCTGTTTGGCATTGTATCTGAAAAGCAAGAACAATAACTTGTACATTGTTGGCACTCAATGAATATTTATCTTATATACTAATTCCCAATCAACATCCTTCTAAGAATCAGTACAGAATAATAATGAATAGCACAGGTTGTGAATTAAGTAGACTTTATTAGTTTATTCATTCATTCATACTCATATATTCATTAATTCAATAAATGTTAATTTATGAGGACTTAGACATAAGGTAAAATGTCCAGAATACAAGAGGTGAACAAAAGAGCTATGATTCCAGCTCTCAAAGATTTGAGTTCCACGTTTACTACTTATTAGCCATGCACACAGACCAGTGGTTAGCACACTTTCTGTAAAAAGGTCCAGAGAGTAATTATGTTCAGCTTTGTGGGCCATGAGGTCTCTGTTGTACTACTCACACCTGCCATGGTAGTATAAACACAACCACAGACCATATGAAAGTGAACGCGTATGACTGTATTCTAATAAAACTTTACAAAAACAGGCAGTAGGCAGGATGTGGACCATGGACATTGTCTGTCAACTCGTGGTATAGACTAATTTCTAACTTTCTACTGTGTTCACTTTTCTTCTACGTGAAATGTGTATTATATTATGCCTTCTGCCTTCTCCATTTCGTCTAACAATGTTCTATTCATTTAACCCCTTAACTTTTTTTAACCAGTGCTTTCTTGTCTTCTAAGACTTCTGAAACCAATGCTTTTGTCGTTTATTCCCCAAATCTTTTTGATTGACTCCCCATCTCCAACTGTATTTCTCTAAAACTGACACCCCCACCTCCACCAGCTCCCAGAAAAGTCTACCTTAGCATCCCTCTTCTTCTCTAAAAGGAAAATAAATTGAACACACAAATGGCACCAAAAGCAAACACATGCTGTAAGTGGCTGCCCTACACCAACTGCATCCAATCCAAGCTCCTGGCCCCTGCTCACGCATCAGCTTCAGTTCCCAATACCCTCTCGGTCCCACCTTCTGTAACACTACCTTGCATTCACAACAAAATCTGGAATACGTATTGTTGCTTCATTCCTCTCCTAATGCCATGCTCTCTCAACCTAGTCTTTGGAGTATAACCCTACTTCTTTCAAGTTTCCACTCAACATTAACCGCTTCAGGAATATGCCCCGGACCTTTTGAGACTGAACTGCAGTTCCTCTGTGTGCCCACGGCACTGCCCCGCAAGGGAGACCAATTGCCTTCGTTGTTGGAGAAGTAAAAAATTCGGTGTTAGAAGAGTTCAGTAGCACTGGCTAATATTGATTGAGTGCTTTCCTAATGGTCCTTCAAGATTCAACTCAAAGACAACCAGTTCGGGAGCTGTGCTATGTACTTTACATACATGAATTCATTTAACTGCCCCTACTCTGAAGTTGATTAAGGTTGTTTCTGCTCTAACTGCATCTATACAGTCCTGAGAAAACATCACATTCTATAAAAATCACATAGTGTGCATAAGAAGGCATATAGGAAAAAAGAATGTCAGGGCAGACCCCTGAAAACCTACAAACCTTTGTAACCAGAGCACGAATAACAACAATCAGTAAACCCTAATTCAACACCAGCTGGTTAAATATCTACTGGCATCAGTAGCGGGCATCATAGACAGCCTGAAACACTGAGACTCCTGCTTCCTCCTCTCTCAAAAGGTAGATCATGGATGGCAAGTGCTTCTAATGTTGATCATTTTTAAAAAATTAAAATCTGATCCTGGATCCAGCCTTGTTTGCAAGTGCACGGTGTGAGCACAGAGAGCAATGTCTTTGCAGGGCTGCCTCTGCACTCTCAACTTCTCCAGGGAGCAGAGCCCGTGGAAAGTCAAGTAGTTCTTGAAGCTCAGATCCCACTAAACCTGCAGGAGGGGCAGATGCTTTGTAGACACTAGCCTGCTTTTCTTAAGGCCTTCATCTATGGTTAAGGCCATCTTATCACACCTTTAAAGATGATAAAGCTTTCCTCTGACTGCTTCAAACATTAACATGCTGTGGGACATGAACCAAAAGGAATTTCATGTTGTACTCATATGACTTTCTTATTTATCAACAACATTTGAGGTTTTCATATTAAAGAAGCACACTGCAGCAGAACAGGATGTGCCCATTTTACAGAGGAGGAAACTAAGGTTTAGACTAGAGACTAAGCACCTACCCAGGATTATCTAAGGACAGAGCTAGGATTCAAAGTCAGGCCATGTAATTCCAGATTCGTGCATTTAAAGAAGGAAGGGAGGGAGGGAAGGAGAGAGGGAGGGATAATATCATCTATAAAGGTGTTCTCCAAGAGGGAAAAAGAGGAAAAGCTGAAAGATCACTGAAAAAGGAAAGCTGTTGAGAGAAAAATAGTCCACACACACACACACACCCCCCCACACCCACAAAACACAGCCTGTCTTAAGGAGAGAACTAAAATCAGTGTTAATATACAAGCTCAAAGAAAGTGAGGATAATATATAGAGAAGTGAAGTACATTTTAAATCCCCCTTCTCCTGTCCTCATATTCACTGACCAAACATAAAAAAAAAATCCTAGTCTCTATTTGTTTTTTCCTTAATAAAGGAATAAATAAAAGCTACGTAACATCCTGTGATCAAAAATTGTGTCAAAGATGAATTTTATTATAACATTAGAGATTTAGTAAACCTGAGAATTAAATATTTAATATGGATTTTAAGACATTCATATAAATAAACTCATAGCAGATTGGCTGACTGCCTCATTGTCTATTCCTAATAAGTCTGTGTTCAATCTCTGCTTAAAAAACCTTCAGGAAAGTCTCAGAAATGCAGTAAGTAATAGCTAGGTGTAACGGTGTTTTTATAATTAGCAAAATACACTTAGAAAAAATAATAGAATGTCTAAATAACGATAAAGGAGGTTTTCCTGACTCACTTGTTGCCACCCTTAAGGAGAAACTGGTGACTTAAACTGTAAGTATTATATACATTGAAGTTCGTTATCATGACAAGTATTCTATGTATCTAATACTTAAAACAAACCTAATGTTTCTTTCGAGGGCTTTTAAAGTCCTTTGTTGCTTTCATCTTAACGCCAATAAAACTCCGGTGCTCTGTAGGTAAGTGCCTCTCAAGGAAAAAGAAAACAGTTCATTGAATGTCAGGGCTAGGAGGAAAGTCTGAGACTACGCAGATGGAAAGGAAGTGACTTCCCCAAGGTCATACGCCAGGTCCACGCAGAGGCATGTTTTGATTTCATGGCTGTAGTATCAATTTTAAAGTAGTGAATTTTGCAAGATCGGTTGAAGAGAAAAGATAGTATATATCATGGAAGTAAGATAAATGGTTTAATAGCAAAAATAAAGATCAGCAAAGTAGTTAGCATTGCCTACAGAACACTCGAGGTGACACGTTTCTAAAAGGTAAAAAATTAAAAGATTAAATTTGCACATAAATTATAAGAGATGGGGGGGTGTTGGAGTAGGATAGCAGGATCTTAGATCAGAAAAAAAAAATGGGAGGAAGAAATCAGGTAATTCCAGAGCAAATGAATCAAAACACTGAGAGACTAGATAACAATGATTATGGAATTTGATTAGCGATGAAAACTCTCTGAACACAGATCATTTGTTTCCATCAGTTGACTGGTTCTGTAATGTGGGCTTAGGGCTGAGAAGCTGTGATTAAATGTATTTGGAACCTCTACTTGCCTAAAAATGATAATGCTTTAACAAATGAACAGTTAAAATCATGTTTGGGTACTCACATTAACCACAGTTCCAGAATCAAAATTGTTGGCTTCTTGGCTTATAAGTAAAAGTTTAACTGCAGAACCAGGAAATATTTTGACAGCCTGATGTCTATGAATTTTTCTTGAAAATTTAACCCCAATTTTTACCACTTTTCCCAGAATTTTCTATAAATAAGGATTTAACTGTTGCCTAATTTGGCTGTCAATCATCAAAACAACTTCTAAGACTTTTAAGTAACGAGTGTAATTGTGGGGGAAGTTAAAAACCATGGCCAAGTATCTCACTATTCCCCTTCCCCCCAAAAAATTAGTATTAGAACCTACATAGCCAGGCAGTTTTGAAGAATTAAAATTCCTTCCTGCTGAAATACAATAATAATTGGTTAAAAGAATCTTTATACATCCCATGCATCTCTAGAGAAATTAACACTAGACTGTAGGTAAAATCAACTTTCCTGACCTTTTGCCAAAGCATTAACCTTTTAGTCATTTCTCAAGAACCCATTATGTGGCTCAATTACTGTGGACTGTGCGTCTCCAGTTGAAATGCTCATGACAGTGATCAGCATTAAAAAGTATTGTGCCAGGCACCATGCTAAGTGCTTTGCAAGCATCATGTCACTTACTTCTCACAGCAATACCATGAGCTGGGGACTTTATTATCCCCAGACAAGGGAATTGAGGTTTGGAAAGGATGTGGACACTGCACATCTAACTCTGGAGCCCATGCCCTTAAACATGTACACTGCAACCAAATAGCAGGTGTAGTGCATAATCAAACGCCTTTGGGCCATTCTTTGGGTGAATTTTAATTGAGAAATGGAAACCCTAAGAGAAAAGCAAAGAAGGTCTAGGAAACAAGGTTCATGATCCAGTGCAGAAGTCTCCAGTGGGCATCTTAGGGTGGTTTCTGATTTTCTCCTCTTACTAGTGGACTATAAGCATGAAGAGGGAGGTAAGAAGGCAAGAAAGCAACTGGTGTCTTCTGGTGCAAGAAAAGTGTACTTCATGGTTCACACAGGAGCCGTGCCTCTTCTAGGGTTGGGCTTGGGGTGGCGTGCTGGATGTGCATGTTAAACACACCAGCATCAGAAAGAGTTGGTCTTTCCCGTGGAGCTTCCTAAAATGACCGTTTGTTTTATTCCAACCAGAGGGGCAAGCTGGCCACATGCACTGGATATATTGCCTTCAGGCATAAAACTAATACAAAAAAAGAAAAGAGAAAGGAAGAAAAACACTTCCTCTTGATGTCAATGCTGCAGTGTAAAAGGCAAAGTCAAGACTCTGCCACGTCAGTAGAAAGGCCTTTGATGTCAGAGACTGGCCATCAAAGGCCTGCTGCTTGTGAAATTATAGATGTCAGGGCTCTGCAGACTCTGAAAGGCCCATTTTGTGTTACCATTTGACTAAATCCAATTTTTTTAAGAAACAGTAGATTCCAAAAGTAGAATTTAAATAACCCCTGATAGCTTAAAAAAATTTTTTTTCCTAAAGAGAAGTAAGTGGTTTTTTACTTCAGAGGAGCAGGCAGAGCGCAGAGGATTTTCAAGGCAGGGAAAATACTGTGTACGACACCGTAATGGTGGACACACGTCATTATATATCTTTCCAGATTCATTGAGTGTACAACACCAACAGTGAACACTAATATAAAGTACGGACTTTGCGGGATAATGATGTGTCAATATAGGCTCATTCACGGCAACAGACATCCCTCTCTGGTGCGGATGGTGACAATGGAGAAGGCCGTGTGGGCACAGGGGACACAGGAAATCTCTGCACCTTTCTCTCCATTTCGCTGTAAACCTAAAACTGCTCTTATAATAAAGTATTTTTTAAGTAACTTGTAATCAGGTTTAAAAATCAAATATTTCAAGGCCCCATTTGATTAGGAGCTGTGCTTTTGGTTTTTGTTGATCAAGAAAATGCCTAAAAATAAGGAAAAAATGGAATGCATGGCTTTGGTATCATTTTGTACTTTGTTTATCACAGCAGCATCTACATTTATTTGAAAAAGAGATGTGTGGTATATATGTGAAGTATAGATCTAATTTACAAAGGTTTGTAGACAAATGGATTCATTGATCCCTTAGAGCTCCTGGAAAGGCCCAGTGGTTTCAGTAGCTTAAAGCCAGAACCACCAAAACAAGTAAGTTTAGAGTTTCTTATAGTTGCTTTATCCTCAACTTACCTCCTCAAGATTTGACAGAATTAATCTATTTTTATCAACTTCGCATAAATATATGCATTTATTATAGAATATATCCCCATGTACAAAATGCCCTAAATAGCTGTTAGGTATTTTACAACTTCCAATGATCAATGGAATTTACATTTATATTGGGGTCCCAGGTGATGTAGGGGCTGCAGATTCTAGACCTACTTTGAGAACCACTGAGCTACAGGATACTTAATATCTTTTTTTTTTTTTAAGAGATGGGGCCTTGCTCTGTCACCCAGGCTGGAGTGCAGTGGCACGATCATAGCTGTCCCCAACCTTGAATTCCTATACACAAGCAATCCTGCCTTAGTCTCCTGAGTAGCTGGGACTAAAGGCACACACCATCATGCCTGACTAATTTTTTTTTTTTAATTTCTTGTAGAGAGGAGGTCTTAAGGTCTCACTATGTTGCCCAGGTTGGTCTCCAATTCCTGGCCTCAAGAAAATCTCTGGTTAAATTCTAAACACCTTAGCTTCATGTCAAACTAATGAACGAAGATTTTATATCAAAATAAAGGTCCTTTCAGAATGTTCAATCTGTCTTCCCTATCTATGAGATACCAGTAGTCCTCAGTGTCATAAAAATGTGTACAATTACCCATATTCATAACACTGTTATGAATTCTATCAAGATTATGCTAATTAATGAATTGAAAAAAATCTTTAGGTATGTGACTTTATTATAATACCAACCGGGAAAGCTACTCGGAAACGAAAATCAACATTGCAATGGACTGAATGTTTATTAACATACTATTTGAAGATGATAAGAAAATATTAAAATAAATAATGAACACTGAGAAAATATACATGACTCCAAACTAAGAAAATCATGATACCTGACAACGTAATCATTTTTCTTTCTGGAAGTCATAGCATAGTTAGCATTTTTGTTCTCTTGGCTTTCTTGTCTGTTGTAATTGCACAAGAATGCGACTTTATAGGCTCTTAGTATTATGTGAAGAACACATTAAATCTCTCCAACACAGTTTACTAATTCCAATATAATCAACTTATTGTTTTCGTTAGAAATGACAAAGTGCCTAAAAAAATATAAATTACCATTTTAGGAATTATTTCTGGTTTCATAAATGATAAAAAATTACTATCAAAACAGAAAACTTGGGTGCCTGGTGAATAAGAAAAGAACTGTTTCACTGTAGTATGAGTTATGCTGAAATTTCCTAAAATTACACTGTAAGTTAACTAAGAAAGAAAATCACCTCAGCGACATTAGTGTAAATAAAAATCGTATATAAAATTCCACCAAAAAAACCCCCAATTTTTAATATCCTTCACGTTAACTAAGCTACTTTGGAATGTATATTAAAGAACAACCTAGGATTAACTAATATCCTTGTCCCTCAACGTCTGTTTTGCACCAAGAACACTGATGGAATGCTTATATATTTCCAAGGTTTTAGACATCTTTAACACGCTGGACAGGTGCTATGTAAGTGTGACATGTGTAGGTCTGAAAAGAACCTGGATTGAGAGTATGAATAAGACGGTGACTCACAAGTCAAGAGCTGTCGCCACCCTCAAGCCTGACTGGAAGGCTACTGGCAGAGACAAGTCAAAATGCCATGTTGCCAAAGGTGACTCTCCTACCAGGGGCTGTTTTTGACAGGAAATATCAACCATACATGAGATATGTCAGCTAATCCAGGCTCCAAATTGAAAATAACGACTAAAATTTTGTTTGTTTGTTTTCTTTGAGGGGGTATAAAAAACAATAGTATTTGGTAAGTATAATACTGGCATATGAAGATAGCAATTTGGAGATGATGATAATAATTACTATATTCAGATTATTAATAATTATAGATTATTATGTTACTTATCATCAATCATAATAAAGCAGAATCCTTTTTTGAGCACTGTCCATCCACCCAGCACTGTGCTAAATGCCTTAGATCTGCACTGCCCAGGGCAAAGGCCACAGGCCACGTGTGGCTGCTGAGCTCTGGACATGTGGCTAGTTCAGATAAGGAACTGAAATTTTTTATATATTATTTAATTTAAATCAACATTTATGGCCAGGTGCAGTGGCTCACGTCTGTAATCCTAGCAATCTGGGAGGCCGAGGCAGGAGGATCGCTCAAGGTCAGGAGTTGGAGACCAGCCTGAGCAAGAGCAAGACCCTATCTTTACTAAAAATGGAAAGAAATTATCTGGATAACTAAAAATATATACAGAAAAAATTAGCAGGCATGGTGGCACATGCCTATAGTCCTAGCTACTCAGGAGGCTGAGGCAGAAGGATTGCTTGAGCCCAGGAGTTCGAGGTTGCTGTGAGCTAGGCTGACATCACGGCCCTCTAGCCCGGGCAACAGAATGAGACTCTGTTTCAAAAAAAAAAAAAATTTAAGAACATAGGCAACTTAGTTATTGGCAATCTTTTAAATATGTTTGAAACAAATTAAGTATATGAATCTACTTTTTCAACTGCAAATTTTATAAAATCTAAATACAGGTCAAGTAATTCTGATGAAAATTCAGTGCTCAAATTGAGATGTGCTGGAGTTCTAAAATACACACCTAATTTTGAAGATAGTATGAAAGACCTAATACAAAGACTTAGTATGAAAAAAGAATGCAAAAAATCTTGGTAATATCAATAATTTTTATATTGATTACATGTTGAAACAATAATATTTTAGAAATACTGTGTTAAATAAAATATACTAAAAGTAATGTCACTTATTTCTTTTTACTGCTTTTAATGAGAGTACTAGAAAATCTGAATTTACGCACATGGCTCACATTCAATTTTTACTAGATGGCACTACTTTGGTGAATTATCTCATTTAACTCTCAAGAAAGCTCCCCAGAGCAGGCACTATTACCCCCATTTTATAAATGTGAACACTGAGGCCCAGAGAGAACAGGAAACGTGCCCAAATTCACACAGTGAAGTACCCAAGTCAGCCTAACTCCTAGATTTTCAACAAGGAGGCCGATTATAGTCACATCTTAGAGCATAATGAGGTATACCACTTAGCATTAATGGGAATTTGGCATCCAAATTATAATTTACTATGGTGCTTGGATACCAGGACTACAAGGCCAAAGTCATAAGGTTCTGTTCTTCTCATAAATTAAATCTTTTAAGATTAACCTGGCTGTCATAAATATCACCAAACATTTAACAATGCAAAAAAAAAAAAAAAAACTCCAAAGGCCACTACTACGGCCTGTCTTACCAGACGAAGGATTCAAATTAAATTCCATCAAACCACACTGAGCCAATATACTTTGACAAGCACCTCACATCCAAACCTCTAAGAGACTGGATTTTTGTTTTGTTTTGTTTTAAATTTGCTCCCCCTTTCTCTTCACCAAGACACAAAAGAAAGCCCAATAAAATGCTGAATGGGGGTAAAGGAAAATGCAACAAAGTTAATAGGGGATGATAGATGGCCCTTCAGAATTTGTAAAAACACAAAAACAAGAGGGCGCATTTCCATCACTGCACAATATTGCTTTTGTTTAAGAGCCAAGTCCCAGTCTTGAAACGTGTGGGTAATAAATCAGCAGGCATTATTTTAAATCAACCGGTTTTATAAAATAAGCCAAGAGTTGAAAGAGGCAGGACTAATTACCAACATTCCTTGATGAATTACTTAGCGGCGTGTGCTAAATCGATGTACGTCTACGTCTTGATCCCCAATTTTATCCTGTACTTATTTCCCAGGAGGTAAAAAGAACATGTGGCTAATTAAGGCACCGATCTCCACAGCCAGAAGTACTCAAGGTAAGATTTCTTTCAAAAAAAAAAAAAAAAGAAAGGTTCTTTGCCTGGTACTTATTAATCTAATTTTTACTACTTCACTAGAAAAACAGAGCTAATCTTGTCACCTTTAGGCAGTCTGAACTACCATGCAGTGTTCAGAAAAAATGTTACATATTTGTAATTTAGCCAATAAGAATTTCTTAAGCTTTTCCTAACCGGCAGGAATGTCTCTGGTTTGTCACTTCTAATTAAGTCTCAACAAAATTTCCAGCCCCTAAATTTTAATCATACAAAACCCAGAGCCAACAGGGGAGATTACAACAAATTTATGGGTGGTAAGGTAGTAGAAATTTGAATGCTGCTTTTCATTGTGGGCCTCTTAACTACTTTTTAAAATTATTCACAACTGGGTGGGTGTTTCAAATCCTTTTGCTCATTTTTAATTTTCAGGATTCCTATACCTTGTTATCTCTCTTCTAGGAAAGGCCGCTAGAGTTACATAATGTGCATAAGTCACCTGACAAAAGAATTGTGTGCTCCTCCGAAAGTTGTGGGTGACTCTTACATAAAATCCATTAGAAACATCCACTTTAATTACATGAAGAACCCAAGCATATGCTCTCCTAGTTAAAAATAAATAAAGCCTTTGACTATACCAGCACCTCCAATCCCAATACTCATTCCAGAGATAACTAGTGGAAACAATTTGGTACAGATTCATTTGAATTCTTTTCTAGAACATTCCCTATTTCTTAAAAGAGTGATTAAAACAATTTCTTTTCTAGGACCATTTCCTACTTTAACAGACCCCCCGACTTTATCTGATTCATATGTTCCAATTGTGATACATTTTTTCACTAGGTTATAAATTACTTACACAAAAACATTTAACTTTATAAACAAGATCTGAAAGACTGACTTATTATTGGGAGCTAAATTTTTCTTAAAGTTCAGGCTGATATTCTGAGAAGTCAATAAAAAGAGACACATTCAGGGCAAAAGCCAATATTCCAGTACTGATTGCAGCTATAACCTTGAGTAAAGCCGCTGTACTGATTTACATATTTTTTAACACAGATCCTACCCACTTATTTTAGTAGGGCAAAGTTAAAATTAGATTTTGCTTACATGTGTCCGCAATGTCTGTTCAAAAGCATACCTATAGAAGGTAGCCAATCAGTGCTCTTTCAAATCTACATCCTTTCTTTAATTATTGGGATTAAGTAGGTAACATTTATGAAGGAGACTCATGACCTTTACATAGAATAATGTAAGATTTATTACCACTGACATTCACTTAAAAGCAAATAGAAAAATAGCCAAATGTGTAGTTCCAGTTTAAGTGCTAAAATATAGCAAATGTTCAGGGGGTTTGCAGGAAGAAAAACTAAACATGCAACTATAATTTCAGGAGAAAATTCATATTAAAAGAAGTATGTGAGTCTATCAAATTGAATATTTCAAAAATCATTTACAATATAAATATATTGTTAAAATACATAAAACTATAAAGCATATGAATTGTGATGGACTGGGCCATCAAGATCTTTAGAACATAAGTGATCTTGAGTTATGATTTAGGATGTTGTTAGAGAAACTTTCACATTGTGCTTCTTAACGCACAATGATGACTATCACTAAACCATAAATCCATGTGGCCAGGCAGTCTTTTTATATAGTAAAAACACATCTAGTTCTTTTATGTGGCGTATTGTGGAGATTCATGGAGCTACTTTAATTATTCTATAGAGAAGACCCTTACTAATTCCAAATGCCTAAGATCTTGTATCTTTCCATGAAGCCGGCGAGACTCCCTCTGCAGTTTCTCTCTGACCTCCCACTTTGCTCTAACATATTCCGTCATATATTCTGGTGAGTCTTCAGAAATGTTTGGAGTATATCCTTAAGCTCTGCAGAAAACACAGGTGACAGCAGGTGTGTGGTTATATGTAAACACGGTAGGGTGTGGAGTCTGACTATGTTACCAGGGGCCAGTAATAACCTCTGTATGCCTCAGTTTCCCTATCTGGAAGACGAGGCTTATCCTACCTGTTCCATAGTGTTGCTAAAAGGATAAATGAGCAAGAGGATATGAAAGTGTTCATTCTACCACCCCAAACACCCCATAATTAATTTCCATGTAGTCAAGGAGGCACCATTGCCTTTTCTCTTCCAAGTTGCTTTAGGGAGAACCCCATTCACACCAGTAATTCCTACAAAGGTTTTAAGCCACGGCCTGAAGCTCTGTAATAAACATTTGCTATAGGCCTGCCCCAGACTCCCATGTCATTGGAGAGGTTGAACATTGCTACCTCTCCCAAAAATCAAAGCAAAGATGACTTTCTTCAGCCAGCATTTCATTACTAGTCACTAAAAGTAGTGCAGACAGAAAAACCAAGTCTAACATTAATCGCTAAGCACTCATTGAGATTCTTGTACTATCAAGCCTGTGTTAAATTTGACTTTACCAATGGAAGCCAACTCTAGGGAGCACCTTCTTGCACCAGCCCTGAGACAACTAAATCCTTAACTGCAGGGAGTGGGAAAGCAGCCTGAGAAGCAAATGGGCTGCCAGTCAGTGCCCTGCAAGCTGGTACACACTAGTACACCAGAACAATCAAACCGCTTTCGAGACATAGAGCAAGAAGTCCCTACTCTGCCTAGGGAAGACTGAAGCCTAAAGCAGTATTCTCAAAAATAGAGACAACCCAGTAAGAGAAAAAATTCTATTTTGTTTGTTCCATTTGCAAATGTCAATAAAGAGAAATAGAGGGTTTATCTCTACCTGATCAAAACTGCTTAATATATTCCATCAGACCTCACTCCCACAAAAGGCAATTAACTGTAAGGATGAAAAATGGAAATGCCAGGAAGGCTGCACCCCAAACTGTTAACAGCAGTTCCCTGCAGAAAGCGTGATGCAGAGGCAGCGGCTGTAGGCAGGAACGGTTTCCTGTTGGATTATTCTTCCACATTGTTTCAATCTGTTAAAAGTTAACAGGTATTGTCTGCAATTAAAAAATCAATAAAATGAGTTTTAAAGAGAGATAAAATTACCTTATGTGTGGCATTGAATGATTTTGAATCATTCAACGACTACAAGGAAATGAGGTCTCTGGGAGGATAAAGAGCTGTTTGTGGAACCTGGAAACTGAGTCCCTTTTTCCCCCTGAATGAAAACGTGGCCTTGCAGACACCGAATTGGATCAAAAACAAAAGTACACCCATGTTTATAAATGATCCCTGAAATCAAGGCTGACAGACTGTTTGTGTAAGTCACATTACCGGTAACACAAGTATATGGTGGCCCATGTAAGAATGGACTATGGTACTAGAAGAAATCTCACACATAGCAGGTCCTTATCTTATGCGGACAACACCTATAGCAACAGATCCCCTAACAAAGGGGACCAAGGCAAGCTGATCTGAGATATGCTGCATCTGCTCTGGCTTCTTGCAGCCACCATGATGCTATTCAGGATTCGTACTCTCGGCTAAATAAATCGGAAACAAAGTCTAAAAGTTTGGGTGGGAGAAATCCCTTCTGCCAATCTGTAACCCACCAACCTCCCTGTAACTCTATACACTCTTTTTCATGTTTCTGTATTATAACAAAAAAGTCACACCTTGAAAATTCTACTCCATGTAGATTTTGTAATTTACAGAGAGAGACAAGCAATTCAGCCATCAGCCTTTTCCCTCACTCGTGAAATTTCACTGAATGTCGGCTGTGGAACAGGGTGGATGAGGATGTAGAACTTTCATTCCAACCCACTAGAATCTCCATCCAAACAGGGTGCAACACGGATGAAGTCACCACCAAATAAATGCCCAAGTAAATTTAGTTTACAACATAGAAGGTCCTGGCAAAAGGGCTTCTGTATTTGGCAAACAGTAAACATCATTTCTGACTGCAGAGCAATTTGCCCAACTCTTGAGATGATTTGGAAAAAAGGGAAAATTTAAAAATAAATTTCTTCAGACTACTTAAAATAAGATATCCAAAAGTAAATTCCTATAACCAAAAGTTAAATTCATATAGCCTTTCTCCTTAGCAGAACAGAAAAATTCAATGTACAATGTCTTCCAGAGAGCACTTTGCCTTTAAAATTTCAAATTCCAAGGCAAAAGGAAGGAAGGAATGAAGGAAGGAAGAGAAAGAGAATAGAGTGGGAAATCCTTGGCAATTCCTTACAAATTTCTGAACAGAGAAACATTTTCAAACTGCAAACTAATGTTTTCAAGCTATAAACTGTCAGAGTCTGTGTTGGGGAAGGGAGTGGGGAAAGAAATCTTGATGAACTTGGCCAGTCCAGGATCCAAGCAACCAAGTGCTTCTATAATCAATCAAAGTCAGAGAGATGGGACGGTGAAAACAGATGCTTGAGGAGTGTGCAAATGATAACTCGGTGGCTGGTATCATAACGCTTCTTTAGCTGTCAGGCCTGACAAATCTACAAGGTCTGTCCCTGGTTACTCTGCTTTTGTTTGAAAGAAGCTAAATCAAATTTCAAACCTCAGGTTTGTATGACTCACATGTCAACAAATCCACCTGGAGAAGAAACCACTTCAATTAATAGTTCCTAATGATTTTTTTTTTTTAATTCACAGTTCGAAATACAGAGTGTGCTCACTGCTGCGGAAAAAGGCATCATGCACTCCAAATGTTGGTTAACTTACGGTAAAGAAGCATCCTTAAATTACAGTACCCAACTAAATAAAGTTGTTCTGGAGAAACTTAGAGAATAGCTTTAGTATGTAAATATACAGCAGGAAGATTAAGCATTCCATGTCACTCAAGATAAAAATCAGTAAATTATGAAATCAATATAAGAACCAGAGGCCAGTCCTGCAAAGCTTTACAAACTTACTGACTGACTGATGACCATGTATTGAGGAACGCATGATGCAAATTTCTGACATCTAATATGAATTCTGACTCGTCCTAAGTTTGCCAGATTTCGACAATTTTTAAACATGCTTTATAAAGCTTCATATTTTAAGTTTAACTCTGCCAAAGAAAGGGATTAACCTCGAAATACTAATTTAGCTTTTCGAAATCCGTCATTCAACCCACAGAGAGTAGAATGCAGGTAACTTAAGTGTGTGTGAGACAGCAAGAGAGAGACAGAGACAAAGAGAGAGAAAACTAAACTATGACCTTTCTTCTATCAGTTTCTTGCAAACCAGTTGGCAGATGGAAGGATTTAACCAGATTTTCTAGCACATGCTAGCGTGTCTAATTGTACACATCTTCCTCCACTAAGAAGCAGGTATGCTCTGTTTTAGCAATTTAAACCTTTAAAAATTAAATGAAAAATTTACTCAGGCTGTATTATGAGAAAATATTTATTCAATATAATCTGCATGATAATGCACTCAATTAGTATACTTGGTTTTACCATTTTAGGAAAATGTGTATTTGTGGAAAAATGGTCCACGATTAAGTAAATTAATTATTTTGCTATTAACTACTTATTTAATAAAACTATGCTTATGATTTTAAAACTATAAAAAGAAAAGAAAAAATGACCACCTTTCTCTCATTTATCTTTCTATAATAAGTATTCCATAATAATATTTTTATACATAAAACTTCTGAAAATATGCAAACCATTTTTATAAAGTAGTAAGTCTTTAAGTATCTGAAGCTATATGATACTCTCTTTTAAAATGTTACTTAAATTTCTTAGAATATCACCTTATATTAAATCATATATTCTTCACTTAAGGGTACTAAAATTTGTCTAAATAGCTATCGAATACGGCTATGCCAACAATTCTTTTTTTTCATTTATATGGCATGCTTCACTAGTTTAAATAATTGAAGTATAAAGAAGCAAAAGTTAAGCAGAGATAAACTATATTCGGCATAAAATAAAAATTCACCAATTACTTATTTTTTAGTTAGGTTATGTATTCCAGCTGTAATAATTTATTTGTGTTTTAACTTTAGACATTTTTCTGGCATACCTAAATTGGGGATTGCAGCTTAGTCCAGTGTTACAAGGCCGGGGCAACATATAAGGAAAAATGGGCATGTTATTCAAACCATTTAATGTAGATTTTAATTGTAATCATTTTCAAAAATAACACATTTAAAGTAATAAAAACATTTAGAAATTATGCCCACTTTTAAGATGATACAGAAATGATGTTTCAACACATTTGTATTTGGGTCATTTCCCCGCCATCACATGTAACTGCCTTAATAGGAATATTGATTTCACTCAATATACTTAAATATAGCTTCAAACATTACCTTCATATTGGACATGAACTCCTGCTCACCCAAATTCATGTTAACTCTTTTAAAATTTGCCCTTCAGATTAAAATAGTAAACTATTACGACTAATAAAATACATATTTCTCCACATCTTATTACTATGAATTCATACAACTTTAAACAACCAAAAGTATAGACAGAACATTTATGATTCTTACACAGGCTAACTTAAATCTTAAATAAATCTTATGTCTATAATAACTCAGTGATTGTCAATTTTCACCCAAGCAGAACAGAAAGATTCAATGTATAATCTATCCCAGAGAAAAAAACCTTGGCTTTACTTGAAAGGGGGAAAAAAAAAAGAGTAAAAGATCCATTAATTCTGGCAGTATCCAGAATTTCAAACAATCACATTACAGTAAAATTTTATGCTAAACCATAAGGAACATTTTTGCCCTAACAGAATTTCAGTTGGTTTCTCTATCAAAAAGTTCCATTAGTCCATCACTACATTTTAAAAGAGTCTTTACAAAGAAAAAATAATTGACGTTAAATTTGTTTTTAAAGAATCCCTTTCCTACTTCCTGGTAAGGATTACATATTGATTTCTGATTATAAAACATCATCTCTCTATTTGCTTTAGTAGTAAACTTTAAATAGTGGGAGACGTTTTTTTTCTGAGCACCCAAATCAATGCAAAGACCAATAATGAATCACCAGCATGTAAAGTTCACATTGTTTAATGAACAGTAACACTTGGGACTCTTCAGAAAGAATTCACTGGGTAAGTAGATAAAAAAATTAAAAATGAATAAAAAGTAAGGAAGTTCCCCTACTTTAACTTGCCTTGAATCAGTCATATTCAAGAATTGAAATGTTTATCTTTAAACAAGGAGTATCTCCTTCTGTGATGTGGAAGACATGTGGGAGATGGAATTCTATTCTTAGACTTGTTACTATTTCCCCTAGTAATTAGGAAGCTATATGTCCCTGATAGAATGATGCTAACAAGCTCCTGCAGTTTCTACTCTAGCAAGAAATCAAAGAGACCCAAAGCAGGCTACTCGCTTCAGTAAAAGGATTATGCAGTCTGGTTATTAAAGCGCAGAGAGCTCTTCTCCAGTTTTACATCTGAAGAGACTTTCTAAAAGACTTTCAGATTCTATAGTCAACATTATCTGCTAAATAAAGAGAAAATTAAAGAGTCGTCATGAAATGTATTTAAGAAAAATATATATAAAATTATTAGACGAGCTCTGTTTCAGATAACTTGTACATTTTGAAACTTTCCCAAAGAAAGATGGAAAGATGTCATTACAACAAACATCTACTCCTCCTTGCAATTCATCATGGAGCACTGACACTTTTCTCCCACGTATTGAGGGTTACTATTACAGTTACAGTTAGTTTATTTTAAAAGAGAAAACCACATAGGAATCAATGGGGTTGGCATTTAGAAATATGATTCTGATGGGTCAGTATAACCAAATACATATTCAGATAAACACAATACCTTGCAAATGGGAAATGGAAGAAAGTTTGGTCCAACCAACAAGAACACTCACATACCTTAAGGACTTCCATTGGCACCTGGGTGGCAGAGGGTAGGGTGGTGGGCACACTGACGTTGATGGCTGGTGTCTGACTCACGGGCACTCTCTGTTGCATGAACTGGGCCGCCTGCAGCTTCTGCTGCTGCTCCCTGCGCTCCTGCTCCTGCATCTGCTCACGCATGAGTTGCTGGCGTAGCAAGATGCGTGATGTCATACTGGAGGAGCTTATCGGAGGCTTGGAGGCCCCAGGATGCTCCGCGGAACTGCTGTGGGAAAACCAAAAGGCACACAACATTTAGTTTCCTAATGAGACCCTTCGCTTGCACTTTGGGGTATCCTAAATTGCACCAAACTATAAAATGAGCCTGTGCAAATATAATCAAGGCGTAGAGTGGTACTCCACATAATTGAAAATCAAGAGGTGACAGGATTTAAGTCATTAGTAGTTGAATTAAAATAAGTCAGCTTGATTGCACCAGGCATTTTTATCAGGCGGCTTAATTTTTTTTCGACATTTTATCCTGCGCACTACTCATCACCACCAAATATAGCGCCGCCATATGTACTGCCAAGAAGCAGTGTGTCTTAATGGCACCCAAATTTCCACATTTAAAAATAAATTGCTTGATTTGCTGTTTTTTTTTTACAACTGAATCGAACCAAATAACTACTCGTACGTGTTATCTAAATTCCTTAAAGATGTCTAAAATGTTTACTAACAAGGAATTATTTAAAGTAAAGGTGAGTTTTGCCAAGAGGAAACTTTTCTAAGATGTGGGAAGTAAAAATCATTAGTGAAGGAAGCCTTTGGAACAGAATGTTAAATTAACACTGAACTCGACCTCAGTCTTTGGGCAAGAGGGCAGAAGACGAGCTGGTTTGACAACCCAATTCTTCTCCGCCTGGTTTTCTTTGTACCATCTTTTCTTCTGATTCACCTTGGCATGCCCTCTACTATGGGTTCTCTGCACGTTGCCCATGAGGGCTACCATGGCTTTGCTACTCACTCTACCCCAAATTCTTTAAAATGGTGAAACATTAGTCATGAGTTAGGAAAAAAAGACTTCCTAATTTTCTTAAATATGGTTTCTGATTGCTTATCTTGCCAGCTCTATGATGTCGAAAAGAAAAACAACAATAGTTTTTTGCCCACTTACCTGTTTATAAAAATAGGAGGTGTTTTTAAAAATTTCTATTGCATCATTTATATTTTAAAGGCCTACTTCTGGGGGATTTTGTGAGGGTTGAATAAAACAATGCACATAAATTTTCTAGTACAATGAGTACCATGTAGTACTGACTCAATAAATGTTTGCTATTGGTCTTATTATTATCTAGATAATTTCATTGTTTATTTCTCCCAATATTAATTTTTTTTAAAATCTCTGTTTGGGGCAAACAGTACCAAACCTTAGCACCTGGAAATAGAAAAAGAAATATTTGAATAAATATTCACTCTTGAGAAAATCATGCTTCAAGGGAAGTATTTGTACCTTGAACTTCCTTCCTTGAGTATAAACTCCGGTATTGTCTTGATATTCTAATGAAAAGCAAAATAAAGCTTTTAAATCATTGACCATTTTTATGAACTCCTCAAAGATAGGAACCTTCAAACTCTACAGGTAACAAAACATGCTAGAGTATGAAGAAGTGTTGGTTTCACCCTCACACCTTCCCAGAAAAGCTACATAATAACAATTATACTAGCAATTCACTTATTTTCACAATAGGAAATTGGTTCAGTGAATTGTGATCAGTTCATATCATGTAATGCAAGGCAGTCATTAAAAATGGTATAGAATATTTTTATTTATGTCAATAAAACTACACAATATAATGAACTTAGAAAAGCCAGATAGCATACCATAAAATAGCATTTATGGTATGATCTAAGTTTAAAAAAAAAAAAAACTATTCAAGACACGAAAAAGTATGATGATAATGTTACTCTGGGCCATTGCTGGTGTATATATTATTACAATCCTTTAAGAAAACAATGTTATCAAAAAGCTATAAAGCTATTCATACAATTTGATTTGGAAATTTCATTTTGATGGACAAGTTTCCTAAGTACATAAATGTGGAAAAACTGAGATTTACAAAGCTCTTTACAAATTTCAAAATATTTGAATCACCTGCATTTGTGCCATAAGAATGGTTAAGTAAATTATGATGCATGAATTCAATAAAATATTACCTATTTCTTTTAAAAGACTGCACAACTACAGAGCACAGTGGGAAATGCATGCAGTAAGAGTAAATTAAAAAGTATGATTCAAAAGTGTATTTATATTCTGATGTAAAATAAGTATGGTGTGTATATGTACACAAACACCCAAAATGATTAGCAGGGAATCTATAAAGATGATCACAGTTGCAAGAATAAGAATGGAATTACAGGTAAATTTATTTGTATTTCCTTTTTCTCTCCTTAACTACAATAAAGCCATAATATTTTTTTCCAGTGGAAGAATATATGACACTAGACACTAATTTAAGAACATGAAGACATGACTTGAGTGATCACAGTCACCATTTGGCTAGAAGAAAGGAGACTATAGCATAATAGACAGTATTTTGACAATAAGATGGGAAAGTAATGACTGTATCCAGCGTATTGGTTCTCCTGGAAGTCCTCAACAACCCAGAAAACATAAACTCTCCTTCCTTTATTTTTTTTGCTACATTTTCTACAGACACATACAAAATTGAACAATGTTAATACCGTGCTTATTATTTTAATATCAGGCACTCATCCTCACAATAAGAATACCTAGCCATGACTATCCACTTAAAATCATCTTTTCACTTGCTAAGGCTCTACTAAAAGAGCATCAAAAGAAAATGTATTTTCCCACTTTTGAGTATGCGTTCAAAGTTCAAATGTACTTTCCTAAGCCAAGAAGGGGGGCGGGGGCAGCTATCTAAAAATAAATAAATAAATAAGCGGCCTTACTATTCAAAGCCTGTCAGGTTAAAACATTCCCAGAGAGACTGATCCTTTTGATAAAAACAGGAGCAAACCTTTGTGCTGTAGCAAATGCAGCTGTGGGATAATCGTACTAATTAGCTGCTCAAGACAAGTCATTGGCTGTGATACTGGGGGAAAAAATCCTTTCAATTAACAGTAAAGCATTCTTGAGACATCTTAAATTAAAATTACTAGTTATCAACCAAGCTAAGGCTTCCCTTTAAAGTCAACAACAGTATCATTTAAAGCATTTTCTGAAATATCCTGTCGGGGAAAAAAAATTACATATTTATACAATATACCAGTATAAATTTAAATCCCACTAAAGAAAATACAGCAAATATATCTTTATACTTATATAAAGATAGCAAAGCTCAGCTAATTGACGGCGTTTTTAACACATCTTCCCACCAAAAAAAAAAAAAAAGTGCAAAGGAAGCGTTGGAGTCACTTCATCGCACACACTCTCTACGGGATGTTTCCATGTGGTTAAAGATCACTCCCAGATTCTCAGTTTTGCTCTCGATCTTCCAAACATCCCTTTCTCTTAGAAGTAATTGAATCTGCAATTATCACCTTTAGACAAAAAATGAAGATAGCTACACTTCAGTGTTAGCAGGACAAATGAGCATAATGTTTTAAACTCAAAATTGAGGTTTCCGTGATAACATTGCAGGTGGCTACAGAGCTTATGTTTAAAAACGAGGACCTGATGCTGAAGCTACTAATAATACAGCAAGGAGAGACGTCCAAAGGTATTTAATTTTAAAAGCTAACTGAACTCATCCCAAGCCCATGAAGCTCAATCTTTGCTAGATAATCCTAATTCCATGAGTCTGATTCCTTTTAATCAGATTATGTAAAGGTCATTTATTTAACAAATGGCTATTGCCAGGTGCTGGGAATACCTGGTTTCTAATCCCATAGAGTTTAAAGCCACAGTCACATAATTCTTCTGAGATGCCTTAAAATTAAGTCAATTATCTAGATTATAGGACTCTGATGGAGTTCCATGTGGGTAGGTGTGCATCTCCCCACCAGAAATCACCCTTTGAAAGCCAACTGGCGGAGACACAAATGCCTTTACTGGCACTTACCCGAATCACTGAAGTCAGACAGACACACTACACCCCTGAGAGCTGGGAATCCCTCAACACTGACTTAAGGGGGACGCCACCAACTGGACTCAAGTACTAGCTCAGTCACTACTGAGCACAGTCATTTTTAATGAGCCACTCAACCTCTCTGAGCATCCCCAAAACCCAGCCTCTAAATGCGCTGCAGGGATCATGTGAGCTAATGTTAGCTAAATTAAAGTGATCAGCCCCATGGCTGGAATGCAGTATATGGACAATAGGTGGTCACTAAATGTGACCTGAGTCCCTACTTCTGTGGCTGAATTTACATTTTTTGTTTTTGTTGGCCCCAAAAGATTCTTAAGAATTTCTTTTTGCTGATAAAACAGACTGGCTGGGGGCAGTTTCTATAGATTCAGCCTATAAGTTCCTTTTTATTTATGATACAGTAATTTTGCTAAAGATCCATTGGCAGTTTTTAGACAGATATTTTTGTTTGGTTTCATAGACCATTTGGCAGCAGTGAATACTCCTTCCTGCTCCATCCCATCCAACATGTTGACTTCAGTACCAGAAGGACTCTTCAGAACTGTGGTCAGGCCCATTCGAAGCGGGGATGGACCGTGGAAGTAAGTGTTCTGGTCTGAGAATTAGAGATGGGGGTTCACGTCCCAGTGCTTCTGCTAAACAGGTGAGTGATCTTGGGTGTTTTAGTATTAGCTTCCAAACATGGCCCGGTATCAGAATCAACTGCCCAACTTTTGTAGAAATATTAATTCCTGGGCCTTACCTAAACTGAAATCAGAATTTCCAGGAACGAGACTGGGCATTTTTACTTTAGACAAAGTCCTCAGCTCGTTTTTTTTTTTTTTTTTGCAGCCAACCTTTTGCATCTGGAAACCCCTGTATCTTAACCTATGCGTGACGTAGCTTTCTTCTCTGTACATGAGGTTAGTACTGTTGTGCCTTCCTGTGTCTCTACTATGTATTTGACCATCAGCCATGTGCTTTCCCGGACATAAGTGAATTGTACCCCACTGCAAGCAAATGCTAGACTGTGAGTTCCACCATCCAAATGACTGTAATGATCATTACTTTTCACAGAAAAATGCAATGATTTTTTACTTCATGGCTTGTGAGAGAACTGCAGAATAAATTTTCTCTCTCCATCCCTGCAAAACTTTGTCAAATTCTCTGAACTAAATAGGGATTGCCTAAAATTTACAAGACATATTTTCTATGGTCCAGACTTGCACATAAGCTTATAACAAATTGATTCCTTATATCAAAAAGAAGTAGCATGTTTATGGTTTAATATTATTTTTACCATTAATTTTTGAACTATATTCCAGTTACTGGACCATGTCCTGGTCATTGTACTAAGCTTTTTATATTGAGTACAAACTTTAATCCTAACCACAATGCTGAGAGGCAGGTGTATTAAACACTCCCTACAAATAAGGAAAACCAAAGCTCAAAGAGACAGACTAACTTGGCCACAGTCACGGGTTAGTAAACGGTAAAGCTGGACAGTGTCTGAGAAATTGAAGAGAAAGAAATGCAGGCAGAAGTTTAACAGTTCCTTCAGCCTCTCTAGGTTTCAACTGACGACCAGATTTCTGCCTTGGAGGACTGTGATACTGAGACCAAAGACAGATTCATGTGGGCTAGTAAGGGGTATTGGCTTCAATGTCAGGGGAGGGGTGGCCAGACAGATGTTGTTTGGATGCCAGGGCACTGGATTTAATGGAATTTCTGATATAGTTAAGTGGTTGATGAAAGCAGTGGAATAAACTATTTTCATTTAGGAATATGCCAGATAATTCAGAGCCTATGTCAGGAATATACTTACACCATCAAAGAGAAGGAGGCGGCTTTGGAGGTTAAAAATGTAAATTCAGGCCGGCTCGGTGGCTCACGCCTGTAATCCTAGCTCTCTGGGAGGCCGAGGCAGGCGGATTGTTTGAGCTCAGGAGTTCGAAACCAGCCTGAGCAAGAGCGAGACCCCATCTCTACTAAAAATAGAAAATTAATTGGACAACTAAAAATATATAGAAAAAATTAGCCGGGCATGGTGGCGCATGCCTGTAGTCCCAGCTACTCGGGAGGCTGAGACAGGAGGATCGTTTGAGCCCAGGAGTTTGAGGTTGCTGTGAGCGAGGATGACGCCACGGCACTCTAGGCCGGGCAACACAGTGAGACTCTGTCTCAAAAAAAAAAAAAAAAAAAAGTAAATTCAGGCTGGGTGTGGTGGCTTACGCCTGTAATCCTAGCACTTTAGGAGCTAGACAATTGCTTGAGGCCAGGAGTTTGAGACCAGCCTGAGCAATACAGGGAGACTCCATCTCTACAAAAAAAAAGAAAAAAACTAGCCAGGCTTGGTGGCACACGCCTTTCCTACTCAGGAAGCTGAGGTGAGAGATCGCTTGAGCCCAGGAGTTAGAGGCTGCAGGGAGCTATGACCATGCTACCGCACTCCAGCCTGGGCAACCAGGTAAGGCCCTATCTCTAAAAAAAAGAATCTTTTCAAAGAGCTTCCAAGTGCACAAATCAGACTTGGTAAATGGATTTTTTTTTAAATGATAGTCTGGATATATCTAACATTTCAGAGTGATAAGCACTTCTATTATCTCCATCTTTCCATTTCTTCCAAAGTGTGAATTCAGGATGATTTTTTCACCATGTATGGCAGAAGCGAGCACCAATAAGAAATTATATTATCCCTTGTACTTAAAATAGCCGGCAGTATAACCTATATAAATGTGAAAGTACCAGATATCACAGTTTGGCTTTAGATATTGAGATCTTCTGGACCTCTGTCACCACCAAACTTGGGTTTTAGTGGTCAAAAATAATAATAATAATAAAAATCTGCCCAAATTCCATCTTTTTCTGGTAGATAATTAGAAGCTCAGATAATAGATACTTCAGGTTGCTGGCACAGAGAAAATAAAAAGGCTTGTAGGACATGCATGTCTTTCTCCTCTTCTTTCCTTCTGCAAATATTTGAATGCTTTCCAAAGGCCAGATGCTGCTAGACATTCAGAATATCATGGTGCCCAAACTTCACAGTGTTCCTATCCATGGAACTTTGTACCTTTCGTTGTACAGAGACAAATATTGTAAAAATTAAGAACTTCCAATCATATATATGATAAAATCTAAAATCTTTACTTTCTAACTCTGACACCCCAATTAGTTGGTAAAAATTAGAAACTCTCCATATCTATTCAGGACATTCCATATTCTTTAAGCTGGACCTTCAGCAGGTACCAGATAAGACTAACTTCAATAACTGATTAGTTTGAAATCAAAGAGAACCTTAATAAGACTCCCAATATATCAGTATTTTCCAAAAGAGGGTACCAAAAATGATACCATACAGGAAGAAAAAAATGGAACATTTTTTATATTTAATTTTATCTCATCTGTTTTATTTTCTTTTCTGTATATATTATATAATGTGATATATTAGCACAATAGCACATTTATTTATAAATAAAATAAAGTTGTTTGGAAAGGGTTTGCTGGAGGAAAATGAACTTGGGCCTGATCAAAAATGCTTAGAGACCTCTGGAATATATGAACAATGCTCTTTTAGGCAATCTGGTGAAAAAAATCACCAGATTTTTTTCTTAAGTTGTTTCTTTTTACCACTCCCAAAGTGTCTCCCAATTCTATATACTCCAACTAAGGAGAATTTCATGTTCTTACTAAAAGATATTTTAAACCAAGGACATGAAATTTGCCATCTCTTCATTTTATGAGCACGACGGATCTCCATTTTTCCGCAGATGCCACTATGGGTTGGCATAGTCCTAACACTGAATTCCTTTCAAGGAAATCACCTCTGGGAGCCAGATCATCAAAAGGTTATAAAGCAGATAAAGTTGAAGTGCCCCACACTCAAGTTTTCTGTCTTTCATATCAAGCTTCCTTCCACTAGACCACACTCCAGAATTCTTGCTTCCTCCGTCCAGCTATGGAATCCCATTCACATCTAGCTTCCATGTTTTAACACATTAACTGCCATGTGAGTTGTATTTAACTCACACTAGTTTTGAGCCTGGGGCCTCGTGAAACATATGTAACTCACATGTCTCTTCATCTTGGGAGCCACAAAAACTATTTTTCAAATTGCATATAACTCACATGCAGAAAACAATAAAAAATAACAAATTTTTCATTAAATTAGAAAGGATCATTTTGTTTCTGAAGTTTTTATTCTGTTTTCATAATAAAACACCATGGCCCTGAGGAAAAAAATTTTATTTTCTAGTATGGCAGTCAATGTGTTAAAAAGCTCTGAAAAATTCATCTCCTATAAGGTATAGGTAATTGATATGACATGGCAAGATGCCCCACAGCTAGAGTATTTTAAAAGAAAGAGCATTTTTTTAAATCCAAAACTATGACAATCTAAAAACATAATTCAGACATGGGTATGAAAGTAAATGGAAGAAACTTTTAAAGGCAGAAAGCCCTTCAATCCCTACTCAAATAATTGTCCCAATCACAAGGCATGCTTTGTCTACTTGCCTAGACAGCATTGTAACAAGTCGTAGAAGAGCAAAAGCCTTAGACTACCATCACTTAACAATCACTGCATGTCTAGCACTTATCTGCCAAGATGCAAAGTTTGCAACATTGTGTTGAAATCAAGACAAAAGAAGGAGGTCACGTGGCATTTATATCTGCCCAGCATCCTGTCCCGCTTCTTTGGTAAAGTACCCTGATTTAACTTTGAAGAACCAGCCTTCCTCACTTTCAATTCATGAGGTTATGGTATTGCTACTATCTCCAGACATGCAAGGACAACCCAGGCTTGGCCAATCAGTATATCCATTCCTCTGGTCACAAGGACTAACTCAGGAATGGCCCCAAGATTGTCCAATAAGAGTCACCACTATGTCTCTGACTGGAACTACAGGAGTAAAATAACTCTCTTTATATATACTAAGATTTGAAAAGCTGGTAGAATATACATCTGGAACTCCTAGGTCTATCTGAGAAGAAAGCCAAACTAGATGAAACAGTAAAGAAGGGAGAGGGGACTGAGGAAAAGAACAACAAAGAGGAAGCCAGTATTTAGATGACTTTGAGCATCTGGATCGAGCCATATCTGAAGCCATGATAGCCCTGGACTAACCCTGAATAGTAATTCAAAAAGACCAATCAATCTCCACTTTGGCTTAAGCCAGTTTGATGTATCCTGGGATACCACAGCTGAGTTTTGTGACATTTTAGAAAATATCAGTAATTCTGAGGGGAAAAAAAAAAAAATCAAAATGTTAGCCTAAGAACTACAATTCAAACAATCTAGCACCCATTCTCCTATTGTTTCCCACCCACAACATTTCCCAGCTTTCCAGAGGTAGGTGGGCTACGTGCTAAGTTTTGCCAAACAGATTTAAGCAGAAATGTGGTACTTCCAGGAAATCTTCAAAAGATACCTTTCCTTGAATCCTCCTCCACCTCTGGCTGGAGCTCCAGAAGCCATTCTGGACCATGAGGATGAGGTCCAGACTTAAAGAGGAGGCGGGTATGTACCTGGTCCTTCATGACCTGGCTGAAGCAACTCCATGAGGGCAGAGATATTTACATGTTTCCTCACTCATATATTTCCAAGCACACAGCAAAACAAAATAAACGTTTGTTCAATGGGTAAATTTGGTGTCTCTCTCCTAACAAATACTCTACCTCATCGAATCACATAATACTAGAACATCAGTGTTGGAGGATCTTTATTCGAATCATTTGCTTGAATCATCAGGGATGAAGAACTCGGAGCTCTAGGGATCCACCCTATTTCTTTAATTCTAAGAGGAACTTTCCTTCCACTTTTTAAGATTTCTCAAGTCAGAAGAGATAGTACAATCAATGAATATATATTTAATATAGTTTTCTCCTCCCCTAAACAGTTGCCTTATAATCAACAGTGAATTGGAGTCAGTGAAATACATTTAATAGACAAACACCACAGCATCGGGACTAACTGTGGCCCCTCAAAAGCTCAATTGAGTTATGGTTTGGTAATTCAGAAATCTGAGGATGGCAGAAAACCATTCAAAAAAAAAGAAAAAAAAGCAGAGGAAGAAACATAGATTCATTTAGTATCTCAAGTGAAAATCCAGAGAATGCAACAGGTAAGAGTATAAGCCCTAGAGCCAGAATGCCCGCGTTGAAATCCTAGCTCTATTATTTCTTAGCTGTATGAGTTGGGCAGGACTTTTTCACCAGTCCAAACCTCAGTTTTCTCATCTGCAAAATGGGGGGTGGAAAAAGTACCTTCCTCACAGAGCAGTTGTGAGAATTAAATGTGTTAATACAGGTAAGATACTTAGAATGATCCACAAACAATGGAGACAATGAGTAAAAGTTATACTATACTGTGTTTTAATTCCTGAAATGGTATCCTCTGAACATCTTAATATCTAAAAACTAGTGAAAACTGACAAGTTACTTTCTAGGGAGCCAACATTCTAGAATGTTGCCTTCTGCTATCCTGTTCCTTTGCTTTCCTAGAGGAAAATACAAAACAAACAATTAATTCACAGTGTGTGCCCTCCTAAAAAAAAAACAGGTGCAAAGAAGTTAATGGGCAACAGCCCAGTGAACAAGCTTTGTCAAAGATATTTGCTAAGAATTTCATTCTGAGAGTTTATAAGGGAAGCATGCTCCTATGATAAGTATTTGAATTAACTAAAAAAAGAAATTCAAAATTAAGAATTAATTTGGGTGTAAATTCAGGTTTGAAATTACTACTGTCCTTATGCTGTATCAGAATGGCAAGTTTCATCCATTCATGCCATCCATTAAATGGCTTAAAATTAATATTTAAAAAACCCAGTACATTATACAGTATGTTCTTATAGGGTATGAATCACAAAGAGTAGACATCATCTCCCCAACTCTCACCTGATTTATGAGGCAAAATTTGCAACATTTGTAGCATAATGACATTTTAAATACAAAATTATAGATACTTTGTCCATAAAATGCTCCATCATTTTATAGAGATGAGTAATCAAACTGTTTTAATGACATATAGAATGAAAAAAACATAAAGCATCTATTAAAGCACACTAAATACAGCAAAAATAGAAGCATAAGAAATTACAAATCATTTTTAAAACTACCTTTTATAACACCTTTTAAAGATGTATCTACTGAAAACGATGAACTTTAACCCACACTTAAACTTGGGGGAGTTTTATTTTTTTAAGAATCAAATTCTAAAAATAGTTCTGCTACATCTAGTATTTTTCCATTATTCTTGCCGTCTTTAAACACACCTTCACAAGCTGCTGAACATAATGCTTTTCTGCCTTAATCAGAACCTCTCTCATGACCCAGGAACGTTCAGTAAATAATTATTAAGCTCCAGAGGTGGCTTTTGCATAAGTTGATTTGCTTGAATGCCTATTCACTTAGGGACACAGCTTTCAGTATTGTTTTCAAACCTTATCAACTAACAGTGAAAGTAAACGTTAAGGGGGGCGGAGGGGGAACTGTCATCCATTTAGTATTTCTCCATTTTAGTATTTCTTTAAAACTGTCAATTTCAAACTTGTTCTACATATATATGCCAGGCCGATGATACTGATGTTTGGATGTTTTATTTTCCCCTCAACGAAAAAAAAAAATCAATATACAAAAATGCAAATGAGGTGTTTATTAACACAATTGTTACTATTGCACAGTCAGAAAAAAAAGGAGGGGGGTCGTAGAAACTAAAAATCCACAGTGTTTACAATGGGGCAGTTTTGACAAATGTTACTACTGTACTAAGCACACTATTTTCCTGAAAAAAATTCTTTTTTTATTCATAACAAAGCTGTTCTGCAGTCTATCTTGCAATCATAAATCAAGCTCTGTTCTCACTCAGATTTTTCAAGCAGTCAGGTTTTTTGGTCATTATTAACTTAAGACCAACGTTCCATTTTAAACAAGAAGGCAAAGATAATGGGCTAGCATTTCCATCCCCCCCACCCCACGAATTAGTTTTAATCCTTGTCATATCCACCTATCAGAGGTTACAGCTGAAGCTGATTAAAGCCAGTCGCAAAGTAACAGCTTCAGTATTTTTAACTCCCAATAAAACATTCCCTTCCTCTATCCTCCCCTTTAAAAAGAAAAAAACCGCTCCTGTTAAGTGGTCCCAGGATTATTTCCAGAATAAAACTTCACTTACAGATACAAGCTTTCAAAGGAGCATGGCATGAACATCTGAACTCTAAGCGCCTCCATCTTTTTTCCTTTAAGGTGTTCTGCAAGCCCTTGGCGAAGAGTGAAAGTCAAAGTTAGTTCTGGCACTGGCTGTGTCACTAGGGGTGGCTCCTGATAAGGCCCTGGAAACTCCAATCCAAACACAGCTCCGTGCTAGAACGGTGCCTGGTGTCTGTCTGCAACAGCAGACCTGTTTAATCCAGTACCTACTGTACCTGCAGGACAAAAAATGCTGCCTCACACCACAAAGGGGGCTACTCAAGGACCCAGGCACAGCCAGAAACAAAACCCAGCAGCCAGGCAAGCACCTTGGGATGCTTATTTAGCCTTCCCCAGCTCAGGTACCGGTTGAGGCTTGCAGGGACTGCACGTTATTAGAGAACTTGAAAAGAGAGGTAATTTCACATACCGGTGAATTTTTAACACTTAATGGAGTCACGCAACCTAGGAGGGAGGGTTATGAGATTGTTTGTGTCCTTTTTAAGTTTGGGAGATCTCGGGCATCAACTCATCACACACCTCTAGCTGTTTTGCATCTGTGCACAGGCATTTTTGGAGCTTGATAATTGAACATGCCCTCCTGCTGACAGGCTACAGATCCGACACTGCATTTCTTACTCCCAGACCCCAAGAATATTGGGAGGGCTGTTCTTGCCCAGTCCTGGTGCAAGTATTAATAAAACACAAACTGCTTCAAATTGTGGGCACCATCTTCCAGGACACACAAATCTTTAGGCCACATTTCTGGGTATTCTTAGGCTGTCATCCAACCCAATTCTGAACACAGTGGTATACAAGAAAAAAAATAAAAATAGCCATACATGTTCTCAAAAAATACTTTTAAGATGCAGACATGACAACAGCAATATTTTCAAATATTGATGCAGCTCCTACAGACAGTACACCAAAGATGCCCTGCAGAGTTATGAAAACACTGTATGCGTCCCTATACACAATTCAAAGGTCAGAACAAAGGCATCTGACGCTGACTAGCTGTGTACTCTGGGCAAGTTACTTCACCTCTCTGTGCCTAAGTTTATCTCCACAATAAATAGTTGGAAAATAATGCAACCTCTATAAGCCATAATCAAACTGACTTCCCTCTAAAAATAGGAAATATCCAGCCAGGAGTCTCAGCCAAACTATTTCTGGCTCTGTTTATTCTTTGCTCATTTATTCATTCATTCTTGCCTTTATTCCATAAATATTCATGGAATACCTACTATGTCCCAGGCACTGGGGAAACCGAGTTTACAGTCTAGTGGGAAACACATATTAATTAATCACATAAATATATAATGATAAATGTGATAACTGCTACCAAGAGGTAAAAGACTTAAAATTTAAGGGTCAGAAAAAGCTTCCCTTAGGCAGAAACCTCTCGGCTGAGCTCTGAGTGAGACAGAGGGGGAGTATGGAGGAAGAGGCTTCCAGGCAGTAGTAACAACACACGCAAGAACTCTGAGCTGGGGAGTTAGCAGGAAGACCTGCTGTGGTTGGAGAACATAGAGTGTGGAAAAATCGTGGTACCCACGATACCTAAGCAGTGACCAGGGTCAGACGAGGCAGGATCTGGTAGGACAGGGAAAGGTCACTGATTTTGTTCCAAGATGAACAAGAAACCACTGAGAGACTGCAAGCAGGGGAGTGATGAGCTCAGATTTGAGTTTTTAGAAAGGTCTCTGTGGCTGCTATGTTGACAGCCAACTGGAAGACAGGCAAGATTAACTACTGCAATGGTTCTGGTAGGAAGTGATGATAGCTCATGGAGAGCAGGGGAGGGGTAGATCATTGAGGGTGGGGAGAAAAGGTTCAAAGTGGAGCAAAGTGGGCAGATTACTGGTAAACCTAAGGACCAATAAATAGAAGGAATAAGAGAGAAAAACATCCAGGTGCAATAACTGCATTCATCAACAGCAGTCATTGAGCACTTTCTACATGCCAGGCACTGTGCTGATTACTGGGGGATTGCCACACTATTTCTCTTACTAACCTTCCCCACCTCCCTTCTGTCTCTAGCAAAGTTAGGCATGAAAATTAAGAACCCAGATTATGGTATTGATTTATCCAGATTCAAATCCCACTGCTTACTAATTCTGTGACCCTGTGCAAATTTACTAAACTTTCTGTGCCCAGATTTCTTCAGCTAAGAAAGGAGAAATGATAAGTGACTGTACCATAGGTTACTGTTAAAACTGAATGAGATAACATCTGTTCAGCATGGTCTCTGACACATAGTAGATGCTCAATTTTAAAAAGACTCAGGGATTGTGGTTAGCAATAGCTATGCTGGATTAATACTGACCGACTGAGAAAACAAAGGAAAATGGTACAGAGTGAAAAAACAACAACAAAAAAAAAAATTGAAAAAGTGAAAGATCAAAGGAAAAAGAGAGGATAGGCAATTACCATATCAGGACTTTTAAGGGATTATTTTTTAAAAAAGCAAGCCAGGCAGTGTGGAGTGCATCTATAGTCCCAGCTACTCAGGGGGTTGAGGTAGGAGGATTGCATGAGCCCAGCGGTTTGAGTCCAGCCTGGGCAACATGGCGAGACCCATCTTTAAAAACAGAAATTTTTTAAATAAAGTAAATAAAAAATCAAGCCAGACTCTCTCCCACCTTGAGTACTATCTGAAGCTGAATTAGCTACAAGGTACTGGGTAAGTTTTAGAACTGAAACCCTGATTTATTACATGCTCGCATGAAGGGAAAATCTGCACCCTCCATGGGTTCTCAAATGTTGACCACGAAACCCATGGTATCAATTCCAGCCATTCCCGAAGGGGACACAATGTGGTGCCAAATGTTCCCCTGGTACGTTCAGCCAATAACACGACCTGACTTATCCTGGACAATCCACCACCCCAAGAAAGATTTCTATTGACCATTCACATAGTTTTTAAATAAAATTACTTTTAAGGGACATATATTAAATTCGCTAATGGTACTCTAGAAAGATCTAGCTTACACTAGAGTTCTTAGGGAATCTTCTTGGACACAGCAATAAAATGTCCACCAGCGAATGGACTAAAGGTTGACTTAGGGGCCAGGCACAGTGGCTCACGTCTGTAATCCTAGCACTGCTGGCTAAGGTGGGAGGATCGCTTGAGGTCAGGAGTTCGAGAGCAAATGGACTAAGGCTTGACTTAAATGAGATCACATGCCACCATCTTCAAAATTCATGAAATGTTACATGCATTTCTCCAGTACAAAAATACTACCTTTCAAGTCATCACCCAAATCATTCAACAAATGTCTTCCAGGTGTCAAGAACCACGTCTGTTTGGTTTGCCATTGTATCGCTAGAACCCAGTAGAATAGACAGTCTGTGGTTTGATATTCAATAAATATCTTTAAAATGAATCAATTTATAATGTGTAAGCAACTCTCTTGTGTACATCTGTACTGTCCAGATGTGTACCCTAAGTCTGCACACATAGGTATTATATGCATATGGATACACACACAAACACAAAGAAACAGAAAATGCTTGAGGTGAAGGATATTCTAATTACCCTGATTTCATCATTACACATTGTATGCTTATATCAAAATATCACATGCACCCTATAAATAGGTACAATTACTGTAATCCATAGTAATGAAAAATCATTTTTTTAAAAATCCTAAATTTAAACACAAACTAAGAATTGGTGGGGGGCGGGGAATAATATTAAAAAAATAAAGCACAGAACACAGAATAAAAACATTACCTGTCCTCCAATGCTTTACAAATTGTAATTACTACTTCTTGCCCTAAATTGCAGCAAATCGACTACAGTCATCAGAATTCTTAAGGATCCTTTAAAAGCTGAACCTTAACTAAACCAGAATTTAAAACAATCAACCATCCAAGTGACAGCCAGCTTTTTCTTTGGAAGCTAAATTGGTCTTTGGAATCTTTTTGGAATGAAAAATTCAATCACTATTTTGAACAGGTTAGAGAAGAGATAAGAGATTTTACTCGTTAGCCTATCCGAAACTTAGCTGAAGAAAAGTAAAGCTACTATTTTATCACAGCTCAGAATTCTTATTTTATTTGGGCATTGAATGTTTTACTGCTCCCCTGAAGTGTACCATTTTCTTACATTTTTGCTTTTGACAGTCATTGTTCTCTTCAGTAAACTCTTCTACTCACCAGCCTCACAATAGTTCACATCTGAGAGCTTACTATGTGCCAGGCACTGTACTGACCCATCAAGTACATACAATTTAGGAAGTATCTACCTAGTCTTGAATGTTTCGTTATGATCCCAGCCAATGGTTCCCAAACTTGTATTCCTATCAGAAGCACCTGGGGCGCCTTCTTCCTAGCCCACCCCCTTAAAATAAATACAGAAGATTTTAAAAGTATCTTTTAAGTATCTTTTAAAAGGATCGTTCCCCAAACAGAGGACCGAATGAGACTGTAGGGGTATGGTTCAGAATTCTGTTGTTATTAAAAAAGATTCTCTTAAGATTCTAAAATGAAGTCAGGTCTGGAAACCATTAACACATTACATATTATAATATATACATAACTATATGTAATATTGTCTATGTAAATTCTCTCTTTAGGAGTGGCAAGAAAATACTCAAGAAGGAATACTGCTTTTATTTGTTGAATAAAAAAGTTACTCACATTTTAATTCTTTAAAGTATAATACCTACTTGGAATTACTCTAGACATGCTTCAAATGTTTAGTGAAAGGCTTATGGGGAGGTAACTAAAGAGTTTCATGAAAGTAGTAATGAAACTCAAAAACTACTCTCAAGAGTAACACACATGCCATTATGCTCACGTTCTGGGAACAGGCAGATGCCACAAAAAGGTCCTTCAACCCAACATTTACTGAGCTGCCCAGCATGTGTGTGAGAGGCACTGTTCTCAGTGCTGTGGAGAAGACAAAAGTTGAGAATGCAAGAGGGTCTGCTCTCCAGGGGTTCACACCAGAGAAACCCAAGACACACCCGCCCTATGCTAAGAGTGTGCAGGAGGTCACAATGCCCTCTTCCCCTGGGCTGGCTCCCCCTCCTCTGGCAGAGGAAGTCTTGCAGGTCTTACCTTTCCTGCTCAGACAGGTCTTCCCAGACCATCCTCCCTAAAGCAGAAACACCCACTGTTGTTTTCTGCTCTTTCAGCAAGTGTCTGTTTCTTTCTTTTATAGCACTTAATCCAACTTGTAATCATTTTATTTGTTTATTTATTTGTCCTTTCTTCTTGAAGGGCAGGTCTGTGGTACTTATTTTATTCTCAGTGGCACACAGTAAGCACTCAAATATTTGCTGGACGTGGGGGTGGGGTTGGACAGAAGGAAAGAAGAATGGATAAATGAGTGGTGAAATGAAAAAAGATCAGGTACAGAAGGATCTATGAAGTATAGTCTGAGGATGGCATTTAATTAATTAGGAAGGAAGTCAACAGGCATAAATTAGACACACAACTGTATACTCCTATTTATAAGCTTTTAGTGGCTGAACACAACTCCCTTTCATGGATAGAGTACTGGGGTACAAAGTTACAAGGAACTGGTCCTGTAGTTCTAATTTGAGACCATCACAGCATGACTGAAGAAAATTTTTAATGACTACCTATCTGCAAAAATAACTATTCAGTACCATTCAATCACGTTTATCTCTTTCATCCTGTTTCTATTTTTTCCTCCTACCAAAAACAGATCTCCCTGTAGCGGTGATATTATAGCATCCTCTCAAAGATGGCTCATTGTACCTTCAAATACACCCAAAGAAGCCCTTCAAGGTTAAAAAGAAAATACAGAAGTGTCCAAACTTGATTTGGACATATCCCAACATTATTAAAGAAATCCAGAGAGAAAAATGTTTTTTTAAAATCGTTTAGAAAAATCTATCCTGAGAATAAAAATGTCATCCACAAAGAAGCATCTCAAGTTCTGTCTCAAGTGAATATTTAAGTAATTAATGAAGGAAAAATATATAAAATATTAGCTGGGCTCTTTCACTTAATAATCAATGCAATATATTAATCCCTTACCTGAAACTCTCTGATATTCTCAGTCTTAGGGTTCATTTCAAAAGAAATACTTGTTCCCGCATTAAAGGTGATTCAAAGGCCTTTCTATGTTATCTATAAATGGCAACCAGTATTTGTTGTAAAAAGCAGGCTACAATCTACAATATAAGGCAAGTAGGTGAGACATCACGAAGTTGGAGAGAGAAACACTGATGACATTATGCTGATTTCATAATCTCTTCAAATGAGAAATGTAATAAAAATTCAATTTTCTTTCTTATCAAGGTAAATAAACAGGGAAAGATAAGGCCGTAATTAGAATTGGAGGGGGCAAAATTATTCACAATAGGACTTTACAGTAAATAAAATCTTCCACTTTGAGACTTGAAAATCATGGTGTTTAGTGGGTAACTTTTAACGCATTTAAAAAGAAAATGTGGACATCTCTTTCACTGTTAGTGTTAGGTAGATAGGATCTCCAGCTCTTCTCCAGACCAGGGTTCCTTGTTTTGGTGCTGTTTCAAGCAGTTGCTCCACCTGGGAAGAAGGATAAGGGCGAACACTCCATTTTGGTGTTGCCCCACCCTAATCCTATCCCAAGCAACTACTACACCCAGGGAAGGAGGGAATGCTTTATCAATCTAGGAATTCCCCAGCCCAGGCATAATAAGATTTAGAAAGTGACCTAGAGTAACCTAAGAGTAATTAATATGCCTTTAGCTTGGATCTGCATTGCAATTCACCAGCCCCCTCCCCAAGTGGGTTTTCTTAGAGGGGGCTCTATACAGGTAGATGGAATTTTGAGGATACCTGTTGATCATCTGATAACATCCTACACCTCCCAAGAGCCCTCCTCCAGTCTGGGCTAATAAAAGGAAAGAATCTGAGAAGTAAGGAAATGAGTGGGTCAGTCAGTTAATGAGTTGGTCTGTCTCTCTGCACTCGTGGAGATAGACCCATTTTATTCTACAATAAAGAGCTGCTCTTATGAAACTGCTCCCTGCCTAAGGTTACTCCGTCATGTTGGGCTTGCTGGTGATTTTTCCAAGAAAGGAGTCAGAGGACTGGCATAATAGTCTGGACTTGACACTTTGGTGTGTCTGGTCATTCTTCGGGCAAAAGCATGCCAAGAACCAAGGGGAGACTCCCACCCTGACATCTTTGGTGCCAAAACCCAGGATTCTGACATTAGTAACTTTTTTTTAATAATGAAAGATTGAAGAGCAAATAAGAATATGGATGTCTCTGCCTGTCTTTTAAGGGTGTTGCCAATTGAAACAGAAGAGTATATCACCATCATCTTCATCTGTATCAATTTCTTTCTTCTTCCAAGCAGGAGTCAAGATACTACAAGATTTTAAAGCAACATAAAATACAGCTTTTAGAAGTGACCTCCATAGAACACCTTAGCTAAGGTGTGGCTGCTGTGGAAGATGGATCCACCCTTTCCTTCCTACCATCTCAGAATGAGATACCAGGACATTAGCATTTCAGAGAACCACCTAAATCCTGTATGGTACAAGGAGGAGCTAGAAAAAAAGGACTGAAATAAAGAAAGGGATACTTTGGCAGCTACATTTTCTAGTCTATTCACATAAATTAAATATTTGTACTCCTCCAAAGAGTGAGCTGAAGATAGAGACTGTTTCTTGTAGACAATGATGCAATTGTAGAAGGTGGCATGGAAGTCACTAAAGTACAAAACCTCCAATTTGTACAAGGTGCAGTAAGGATCCAGGACAATGGTTTCAACCTGTGGACAACAAACGTCTAAGAGATCCTCTATTCTGCAAATGCATGAATAACTGATATGTCACTCCTACAGATATAAGCTTAGCACCATTTTTCCAACTGTAGACAGCATAGCATGGCGATTGAATGCAGATAGATACACACACACACACACACACACACCCACTCTGTTCATATCCTAGCTTTACCCTGGGTAAGTCATTTAACTTCTGAGTATCGAGATCTGCATCTATAAAATGGGGGTATTAATATCACCTATTTCATAGATTAATGTGATGATTAAATGAAGCGAGGTATGAAAAGTACTTTATGGTGTGTGAAAAATAGCACTCAATCAATGTTACGCAAGGAACAACCAGTTCTATTCCAGAATACTGTTAGGTAATGAAAAATCAGCCCTTAGAGCCTCAAAGAACTTCGAGTTCTAGGGCAAATAAAAGTTATTAATTAGAGACAATAGTTAAGATATTTTTAAAATTTGGTGTCAAAGAGAGCATACAGATTCAAAACACACGTAAGTTCAGGAAAGGTCCAGACAAATTTGTGAATAATACATACATAATGAATAACTAAATACTAAATGTTGATGGTTATCTATAACTGCTGATAGTAGACAACTAACTATGACTTTTCAACAGTTGTCTTGGCTACAAACCAAATTCCAGCCCAGGGAACCTTCTGCTCTGATTCAGGGTGTCAATTATTCCTTTAATTTATATTTTCACTATGTAAACATAACCAGGAGTCAAGCAGGAAATCATGTATTTAAATAAGCAAAACTATAAGAAATCCAACCTCTTTGTGCCCAATATATTACTTTATGTTAAATTTGTGTTAATTGTCAAATTTCCCAAACTTTCAAAGCATCTCAAATACTCACTCTCACACTAATGACATCCTGTTTCATTTATGCTGAGCAAACAGGGTTTAAAATGAGAAAAATAATATTTGCACAAAAATCCTTCCTGTCTGTTGATTAATCATAATAAACTCCAATCAATCATAATAAACTCAAAACACATTAGCTCTCTGCATCTAATTCACACTCTAGGGAGTCTTTCCTATAAAAAAGTGTATATTTATGTTGATATTAAAATGTTAAGATAACCAGTATTTTAAATTAATAGTCTGTGCAATTTCAAGTAGGATTGCCATGAAGAAAACTTAAATTTTCACTTAAAAAAAATAAAGTCAATGTCCTCAAAAAACAAAAATGCCTAACAAAGCTACCTAATTCTCCCTTAAACATTTACTAAGTATTAATTACCTGCCAGATATTATAGGCAAGGCTGATAATATAGAGAATAGTAAGCCTCCAAACTCAAGCTTATCTGGCTCCTAATATCAAACAATATTGGTTCATTTTTAAAGGATGTGAACCAAATCATAAAAAAAAATAGAAGAATCAAAATATTCTTATTAAAACTCACTCATTCAGTCAATAAATATTTACTGAACCACTACTATGTCCTAGGCACTGTTCAATAGGCTTGAGATACATCCGGACATATATCACAATTCTTAAGAAAGAAATGTTTTGGGGTAACTCTGAATGTTCAAATCATTTATTACTTTAAACAAACAACTTAAAAATTACATGGATCTGCAATCTTTAATTGCTAGCTACAATGATATTCCCATTAACAAGGACATTTGGTTGCTAACATTGGATCAAGGATCAATGCATTTTCATTCCCTAGCATGCAGGGCAGGAAATTTGGAATTTTGGAAATTTGAGAAAACAAATGAGATCATGCCTCTGCCTCATTTAAAGAAAAAGGAGAGAGGAGAGAAGAGACACGGAGAATTCTTCATCATATTGTCACACTGACAACTGTACCTCATATTTGCATATCATACCTCATGTGTATTATCAAATAAATCTTTTCATTTCAATAAAGAAATTGAGGGACAGGCAGCAAGGTGAGTAACCTGCCAAGGTTGAGACATTAATGAGCACAGATCTGGCGTTTGAAACTCCAGGGCCCATGCTCTCCTCGCCATGGCTGTCTGCTCCAAGTTTATGTAAGCTACCCAGTGATCACCAAAGCAAACTGTTAATGATTCTAAAATTAGAACCCTGCACTGGAGTTGCCTCTTCACTTGTCTGTGCCCCACACCCCACGCTAGACTCTGAATTCCACAGGCCCATGAACCATGTCCGTTGAGTTCACTACCTCCCTCCATCACCGTGTACAACTCCAGACGCAGAGAAGGCACTCAGTAACTATTCATCAATGGGTTAAATCATTAACTGATTGATCATGGTGCTTTTTCTGGCCACCTCTGACCATGATCCGACTTAAAAAAACAAACGGAGGGTGAAGCAGACTTCCCTGAATATTTATACCAAGCATGAGTTAAATTAATGGCATTTTCTAGAAAGAAACACAAAAATGAAACAATGTTTGTCCTCAAAGAACTTAATCTGGTTGGAAAGGAGATTAAGAAAATGTGAAATTACAAGGAAGAAAAAAAAAAAGTAACCCAACGTATCAGCACAATTTATACTTGTTAATGGGAGAAGAAGGATGTTCCCAAAAAAGAAAATAATTACTCAAAAAGGCTTTCTAGGGGCAACAAAGTCTTTGGAAATTTGGGGGTGAATGATAGACATCCTTTGGCAAACATGGTAAATCTTGAGCAAAGTTTCCCAAAGTGTGGGATGCAAGATGATCTCAAATCAAGACATCTAGACTCCACATTAAATAACCATGGAATCACACAGTGAGAAAGGCCTTTTCGAATTTCTTTCATCTCAGAGGAAAGTCTCTGTTTGATGTTAATATGTCTTCAATCTCTCAACACTTGCCCTTTGTTAACAATAAAGCTCAGACCTCAGACTGGGGCCATTCCAAACAATATACCTAGCAAGGCTCTTAAACAATTTTCTTCCAGTTTCATTATTTTCATTTGACATGTACTTCCACTTGTGGCTTCCAAGTTTTATAACATTTCCTTTAAAATATGTGTTTAAAATTTTAGCCACTGATGTCTATGCTTGATTAAAAAAAAAAAGAAAAAAGGAATAAAATAAAATTTTAAGCCCCATGTAGTATCTGGGGGCAAAAGTAATGAAGTTAGAATGAGAAAAGCTAAAATTTAGGAAACACTGATTGACAGAAATAAAGAATGTGCCAGAACCTTTCAGCGGAAACAAGATTAAACACATCCCAGAAATAGTGGCCTACTCTTATTGTAGTGAGAAGCTAACAGCTCTGAAGAATTTCAGCCTGATAAAGAAAACCACGTACGGTTCTGAAATCACAGTGAGTGAACCTAGCCCTAATCTCTCACTAACTGTGGAAAATGAGCATGACTCTCAGATATGATTCTGTACAGGAAAAGTGGGGAGCCAGCCAAGTAGGACTGAGAATATCACAATGGAAGTGACACGCCACATTTGTTGATACCACCTGTAAAACAAGCCCTCTGTCCAGAAATAAAAGGCAAGGCTGTTAGAACAAAATGTCAGGCATGCTTGAGGCTGATGTTTCAATACATAAAGACCTCTCCTCTGATGCTGGGAAGGGCACTGCTGGCTGTGTTATCTCCTGGAACACAAATTTATCTTACGAGTCTACTTTTGTTTGGGTTTGGTTTTTTTCTAATTCCATAATGAAGTACCAAAGAGATTCCTAGTATGGATTTTTTTTTCCCCTAGCTAGCTATATAATACTTTCATACACTAGATGGAGCCAACTTTATAGTGCTTTGAGATTCATGCACCAGTTTTATGTTGTACTTGAAAAAAAATCCATACACAAAGTTATGGGACAGCTGTGTATTAACTCAATATATTTTAATTTAAATGTTTTAGATTTTCATATTAAAGGTCAAAAGGTCCCATCATTTTAGCATTCTGTATATTTTCTATAACTCTTAAGCCTGAATTAATATCGAAGTATCAATAATACTATAAAGTATATTTCAAATATATATATCTTATAACTTATTGGTATTTAACTGATTCATTAACATGTATTTCTTATTATAGCTTTTAATATTGACGATTTCAAAAAAAAAATGTGGTTTACCTTTTTTTTTTTTTTCCTGTTTGGGGGAAATGGAAGCAATTCATAAATGCAGTGAGCATGGTTGTCTCATCAGACCGATAAAGACTATCTCCAGATGAGGGCAAAGAGAGCCACAAGCAGGCAGAATGTAGACCTGCAGTCCATGAGAACAGAGAAATGGCGCCCAGCACGGGGTAAAATTGCCAACGCGCTTGCAACAGGAGAGAGCTGCTACCAAAAGACAAAAGAAAATACCACCATTCACGGTCGCCAACCTGGGGCTGGGATAGGGCAGCAGGGAAATAGTAAGAGGAAGGGGACAGCAATGATTCTCTCCAGCCAGTCACGGTAACTCAATGCCTTCCCACTGAATCCTAATACTTTAAAGAAGTGATGCTCAACAAGGGGCAGTTTTGTCCCCAGAGCACATTTGACAATGTCTGGAGACACTTTTGGTTTTTACAAATGGGGAACTGGGTGCTACTGGCATCTAGTAGGTAGAAAACACTAAACACCCTACAGTGTACCTAGGTAGAGCCCCCACGAGAAAGAGTTTCTGGCCCCAAATGTCAACAGTGCCCAGGTTAAGCAACTCGACTGAAGAGTAAGCACATCTCCCATACAGAAGGCAAAGTATAGTCAGCCCTCCACATCCACGGGTTCCACACCCACGGATTTTGCCAACCACAGACCGAAAATATTCAGAAAAAAACAAAAACAAATGAAAAACGATACAACAGTAAAAAAAAACACAAATAAAAAACAATATAGTATAATAACTATTTACATAGCATTTACATTGTATTAGATATTATAACTAATCTGGAGATGATTTAAGGAATACAGGAGGATGTGCATAGTTTGTATACAAATACTATGCCATTTGATAGCAGGGACTTGAGCATCTGCAGATTTTGGTATCCAAAAGGGTCCTAGAACCAATTCCCCAAGGATACCTAGGGTCTATTGTTGTTCCAACGCACTGTAAGCATTGGAGTATTCACCAAACCTTTCAATGTGCTTATAAAACAGCTTTTAAGTCTGTGGGACACAATACATGGATGTACCTGAGTCTATCATGTATGCTATAGTATTTGGGTCAATGTGTCAATGTGCCGAGGGATTAAAGATTAAGAGAGAACAGATCAATAAATTAAGGAATAATATTGACATAATGGGCCTCTACACAACAGTGAACATCAGTGAACTACAACTTTATGCCTCTATACAGATAAAATCAAAACAAATGTTGAGTGAAAAAAGACACGTCACATAGAATACTGCCATATGATCCCATTTATTTAAAGTTCAAAGAATAGTTTAGAGATGTATTCACAGGTGCTAAAACCATAATGAAAAGCAGAGCAGTGATTAGAACAAAATTCAGGATGGTGGTTAACTCGGTGGGAAGTAAATAGGAGGATGCAATCAAAGACAAGGCATCCAGAAGCTTCTATTTTTAAGATGGATGGTGGTTATTCATTTTATTGTTCTTTACTAAACTGATGGGTTTTAGTAATAATGAAAAAATATTAAAAAATAAGGAGCATAAAGAAATGGAGACAGCAAGCGTTAAGTATAAGTTGCTCATGCAAGGCAGTAAGGAAATTAACAGTGCATTTTGACATAACTGGCTGAAGTACCACCAAGGTCAGAAGTACCTCTTACTTTTCCTTCCCCTCAACTCTCCACTGAGCACTCACTAATTACATCTTATCCATCAACCATCAAACTGCACCTCCTCTGTCTTCACAGATATTCTGACATGGTTGAGCTCTGGCCTGGACTGCTAAATTGTTCTGCCGATTTCCCCCAATGCGTCCTACATCTCCTACTGGATAACCCTTCCTAAAGCATGGTTGTACTGTTTTCATGCAATTACTTTAAGAAAATCAATGGTTCATCAACATACAATGAATGGATTTATTAAATGTTTTATTTTGACTAGCAATCAAGGGTCCACTTACCTTTCTGGTATTACTTATGGTAATAATTCCAACCAATATGAACAACTTCCTCATTCTTTAACTCTAGCTGTATACTCTTGCTTGGGTTGCTCTCTTGCCTGGAGTACCCTTCATGCACTAACCATTACTTTATATATATATATATTATATATATATAAAACCCTACACATTCTTCAATAAAATGAAACAGAGATGCATTACCAAATGTTGATGAGGAAGAGAGCAACTGGAACACTCAGCAGCTGCTGCTGAGGGTGTAAATTCATACAAAGACTTTTGGAAAATGGTTTGCAGTATCTACCAAAGCTGAACGTGTGCATGCTTTATAACCCAGTAATTCCACTTCTTAGTATGTACTGAACAGAAATGTATATGCATGATCACCAAAAAGCACATAGCAATAATGTTCACAGCAACACTGCTCAGAATACTGCAAACTGTAGGCAAACCAATGCCCATCAATGGTAGAATAAATAGTGATAATAATTACACAATGGAATAGTTTATGAGAATAAACTATTGCCACACACTAACAAGGGATGAATCTCACATACCTAATGTTGAGCAAAAGGATCCAGATGTCGGAATACATACTATATGATTCCATTTGTATAAAGTTAAATAAAACCCGGACGGTGTCAATCTATGGTGTGAGAAGTCAGGATAGCGATTATACTTAGAGGAGGGGTCGACTAAGAGGAGGCACAGGCTGCTAGTGATGCCCAATTTTATAGACTGGGTGCTGGGTGAAAAGTCATCAGGCAGTGCACCTAAGATGTGCATATTTTTCTGCAGGAATGTTATACTTCAATTAAAAGTTTACTAAGGCTGGGCATGGTGGCTCACATCTGTAATCCTAGCACTTTGGGAGGCTGAGGCAGGAGGATCACTTGAGGCCAGGAGTTCAACACCAGCCTGGGTCAACATAGCAAGATCCTGTCTCTACAAAAAAATTAAAAAAATCAGCCAGGCATGGTGGTACATGCCTGTAGTCCCAGCTACTTGGGAGGCTGAGGCAGGAGAATATCTTGAGCCCAGGAGTTTGAGGTTGCAGTGAGGTATGATCACTCCACTGCACTCTAGCCTGGGTGACAGAGCAAGATCATGTCTTAAAAAAAAAAAGTTTACTAAAAAATATTTTAAAATCTACCCACTCTTTAAGACTATTCCTTGACAAACCTTCCTTCACTTTCTTAACAATCTTCCCTGATCCTAACTAGATGCCTCTTCCTCATCTAATGTCCCATGATATAATTATCAATAAAACCTTAAAATTACCTTAAAGTTGTTTGTGCATGTTTACCAAAGGAGACTGTTACATGGCTGAGCACATGGATCAGTATTTCCTTTATGATTTCCCATAAAGCAGTGCATTATAGCAGCTACTCGATAAATATTTTGGGGATTTAAATTACATGTATTGCCTTTTCAAAGCAACATTTCTCTGTGAGCATGCTGGATAGATGCTATCATCCCTTTTTTACTGTTTTATTCATATACATTAAAATTCATCCTTCTTGGCGAACAGTTCTATAAGTTTTGAAATGCACTGAGTCATGAGACCACCACCACAATCATCATACAGAACAGTTCTGTCACCTTTGCAGTCAAAACCGCCCCCAACCCCCAGAAACCACGTATCAGTTTTCTGCTCCTATAGTTCTGCCTTTTCCAGAATGGCATATGAAGGGACTCATATAGTATATATATTTTTGAGCCTGGTTTCTTTCCCTTAGCAAGTGCATTTGAGATTCATCCATGCTACCTACTGCAGGTGTCAGTAACTTACTGCTTTTTATCACTAATTAGTATTAGTATTACATTATACAGATGAACCACAGTTATTTATCCTTTCACTAGTGTAAGGATATTCAGGCTGTTTCCAGTTTCTGGTGATTATGAATAAAGGTGCTATCCGTTTTTAAGATTTACCAAAAAAAAGGATATTTGCAAGTGAGTCTGTCAAGGTCACAGTTACCAGTGATAAAAAGAAATGGTGTACACTTGAAAGAAACCTAGAGCAAAAGTATAAGTGGACAATTTTCCCCCTTATGCCGATGAAATCCAGCTCACGATATATTTTCTGTAAAGAGACTTTGAATTACCCTTTCTATATTTAGTGCACATTAACGGGCCAGAGTTCAGAAGTATCCAACCAAAGCACCTTCCTAAAGGCTCCTTCTTGCCAGTGTGACCCTGGTGACCAGACTATTATAAATAACTTGTATGTCTTGATCTATGTAAAACTATTCATCACTGCTGTGTAAATAAGTGATGATGCCCGGCCGGCCTCTGCCTTTCATCTGACCCACTGTACTCATCTGCGACGCACAGAAAGGATGACAAGCGACGGGCCCAGCACTCGGGGACTCCAAGAACACGCGAGGAAAAGGGCTACTTCAACGATTATGCAGAGGGGTGGCTACGGTTGCACTTTTTTTCTGTTGATTTAAACACAAAAAACATATGTCCAAATCCTCAGGGGCAGAGTGCCCCATCGCAAAGTTTCCATTAGCTGGCATTTTGGGTGTCCGTCTTTGGAGCCTGGGCCACTGTTCTTCTGGGGTCAAGGCCGCAGGGAAAGGAAATGTCCAAGAAAAACATCCCAGGGAGGTACTGCCCTGCACCTGCCACCATGGCTAAAGACAGCATCTTGGTTCTGAGTCTTTAAGACTTGACAGTGGCATGAAAACTCTTTGTTTTGAAGGTTTTAGTGTCTCTGTAATAGTCACTAGGAAAATCAAGAAAACTCATTCTTTGTCCCCTTTCAAACGTTCCTAAATAATAATAATAGCAGCTAATTATGGAAGATATGCTATGTGTTCCCATGCTAAGCATTTCACATATGTTATCTTATTTTAATCTTTAATAACAACCTTCTACCCTTAAAACTATTATGATGTTCCTTTTGCCAATGAGGAGAATGAGGCTTGCTGAAGCGTTTGGAAAGAAGGAATTCAACCCAAGGCACCATCTAAAACCGAATCCTATATTCTTAACCCACAAGCTACACCACCCCATAGTCCTACTAATAAATACATTCATTTACCCAGACAATCAAAAACTATCATAATATCCATACAGAGAAACAAACATGAGTGAGAGATGCTCCTTTCCTCTAGGTACTCATTATTTGCGAGAGGATGGGGAATCCTATAGACAATAATATCTTACTTTTTTGATCTAATACTTTGCTAAGACTTGCATGAAAACTACAGACCTTCTGGAGAAAATTCACACAGGCACAGATACACAAAACTCAACTGAATGCGTGGACCTCAGGTTCGGAATCCTGGGAATGTTTAAGTAATTGACTAAAAGCTGCCCAGGGTTTTGATTAAAATAGGAACAGAGAATTATGAGAATTCAAAGCAGAAAATCCAGGTTAGGGCAATTCTGAAGATTGAGAGGTAAAAGCCAGGCAAAGAAGCAGGGAAGGTGGACCCTCAACGGAGAGGTACATGGTACAGGAAGCTGGTTGTCAGGGGAAAGATCTCAAGAGAAAAGAGGAAGAAAAAGGCAACAGGCACTGAAATGGTCCATGCAAGAGTTTCCTACTTCTAGAAAGGATGTGGTGAGAATGAGGTGTCAGAGCCCAGGCTCTGGGGCGTCACAAAGAACTGGGATCAAAGCCAAGCTCCTTTCCTTTCGCACTAGCTGTGCCCCTGTGGGGAAATTATTCGACCCCTCTAAACTTCAGTTTCCTCATCTGCAAAACTGAGATGAGAACAGTCCCAACACCACAGGCTACTGTGAGATACCTCATGGAATAATGCCTGGCATGCACTCGGCACCAAACCTAAAGCCCAAGCACTGAATACTTTGTAGCCACTGCTGTTAACATTATCATCACTACTGTCATCACCAACACCACCACCATGGTCACCAGGACCTGATGCTAACATGGCCTCACAAAAGGAACTCCTCCAAAACAGCACCAGAACCGAACTCCTTGAATTACGTCTGCGCCACCCTGCTGCATTCTCAGACACACAAGATACTGTAGAAAGACCTTTGTCCAAATAAAACCCCAGTGCAAAAAGCCAACTCTCAACATACCCTCCTTGTAAATTCACATCATATTATTTATTCTCATTAATCACACAAAAATTTGAGAAGCATATTCTTGAGAAGGGGAAAAAATAGAAATTATGACAATCTTGGGATGTCTGTGGTGGGTTTGTTGTCAAATATTATCAGTGTCTGTTCTTTCCTTGTGTGAGAATAGAGATCTCACAAGCTAAATGGATGTCACATATGATTGTCACTGCCATCGTGTCCACGACAAGCACCTGAAAACATAAACTTGTGCAAAGCCCTTTCGCACTCAGTTCGTCTTCGTCACCCCTCTGAGAACGCACGGTTACTACACAGAAAGGGAAAAATAGTATAAAATATTCTACTCAATTCTTCTTAATCATTGTGTTTTCAGTAATGGTTTATTTTAAATTCTTCATGTGGTCTAGGAGCTGACATAAAAGTAATATACTGGAATCCTTCCATGAGTGCTCGAGGAAATGTGTGGAGAATATTTTGTTTTGATTCCTCAGCCATGGTAATAGACAGAACATTCACAAAACCCTTGCTCTTTAAAATGTTCCATGGCCAGCCAATATTTGCCAGAGTGATATTACCGTAGAGTCAGCTCTGGAAAAATAAAGTCATGAGAAACACAACCATTTTCATCTTCCCCAAAAAGCTAGCCAGAACATCTGCTTATCTCTGCCATCTACGCTGACACCATCTACAAAAATCACGACGTTCCCTTCACTTTAAAGCACACAAATGAAAGGAAAACGTAGGGATTCCAACGATCCTCTCTGAACCCAACAGACTGTTCCAAATTCTCCAAGCCACCTTCCCGCTTCAAATGTGTTCTCCTGAAAAAGCATAGTAGTACATGAGTTCATTCTCTCCACAGTGAAAATAAGCAGTAGAAAAGCCAATTGTTTTAGAACGAGAAGTAGAATTTGTCCATAGAGACAGAGACGGAAGGGAGGAGGTGAGGTTGACAAGAGGATAACGTGGCTGGCACGTCGTTAAACATGGACATGACGGAGAGCTCTTAGGCTGTGAAGCATGTGGAAGCGGGAATGGGGTAGTTAGAAAATTCCCATGTCTTATCTGAATCAAAACAAAGATCCGTGTTAGGAAGGGATTCCCCAATGGCTTTCATAAAACCTGATACAACATCTCAAGAAATTGAACTAACGCAGTGTCTCTGAGGAGTCCATAAGAAAACCAGAGAAGTGTGAGTTATGAAGTAGACTTTTCTCCATCTGACACCTGCTACACATGAAAAAAAATGATTTTTACCAGAAAAGTGAGGTCACTAATACTACCAACAGAGTCCATTTAGCCTAAGTGAATTCATACTTCTGTTTCTGTACCTGCTAGTTATTCTTCTCTGTTAGTAACATACTCTTAGAGTTACGAACACAACTACCTGGCTCTGCCACTTACCAGCTCTGATCTCGATTTCCCCATCTGTAAATGAAGATAACTAAATAAGGGAAAGCAAATAAGACATTACCACTAGGCGTAGCCTTAACATCATTTTAGTCTTTTTAATCACCTCTAGCTCTAGTGTGCTCTTCGTGGGAAGGAAACAGGCAGAATGTGTGATACCCTTCCAGTGTGACTTCAACACTGTCTTACGAAAGAGTTTGAAAATGTGTGCTTGCTTTGATTTCACTCACTCTTTACCAAATATTTATCGAGCTCTTACTATAAGCTCACACTCACTATGCTAGAAGCCGGGATGTACCAATGAACAACAGATACAACTAAGGCACAATCCCTACTCTCAGTCTGGTTCCCATTGTCACTCTGGAGGGTGACCCATATTTAGTCAAATTTAGAGGATTGCCTCCCAATCAGTCATGCTAATGCCATTAAAGGGAAATAGTCAAAAAAATCCCAGGTCCCTTTCTAGGGTCATAATAGTCCCCAATTTGATTTGTAGATGTATCTTGCTAAGTGTAGCAAACATGGAATCATCATTAAAGAGAAATTCCTTGTACACATGCTTCAGAACTAGCCATTTTCCTTGTCATTAATCTCTGGGACTGTGATACACACTTAGCTAAGACCCTGCTTTTGTTGTTGTTGTTGTTGTTGTTTTGTTTTGTTTTGTTTTTTAGAGACAGGGTCCTGCTCTGTCACCCAGGCTGGAGTGTAATGGTGCGATCACAGCTCACTGCAACCTCAACCTCGTAGGCTCAATCCTCCTGCCTCAGCATCCAGAGTAGCTAGGACTCCAGGCACCTGTCACCATGCCCAGCTAATTTTTTTTTTTTATTCTTTGTAGAGACAGCAGTCTCGTTTATGTTGCCCAGGCTGGTCTGGAATTTGTGGGCTCAAGCGATCCACTCACTTCAGCCTCCCAAAGTGCTCTGATTACAGGTATGAGCCACCGTGCCCAGCCAGATCCTGCTTTTGAGATGCATTATATTCTTTTTAAACCACTGCTGTGTCCATCTGTTAACGGCACACATTTTTACCAAACAATTCCCAAGAGCCAAGGACTTGGCACTGGGTAGAAACTAGTAAGAAAGCCACTGTCGCTCTCCCATGTAGAATCTCAGCATTTTAGAGATGAGTTCCCAGACACGGGCCAGAAAGCATTAGTAACTGGTCCCAGTTCACACCACCAGGAGAGGCAGCACTTGAAATAAAAGCTTTGTCTAATGCCAAATCCCATACATTCTTTCCTCAGCAATTTTATTCTTTTGCCACTCCTTGGCCCACCATGCTCTTCCCCACACAGCTGCATGGCTCTTTCCTCTATGAATTCAGATCTCTGCTCAAAAGGAACCTCAGCAGCAAAGTCCAACCTATCAGCCTCCAATTAGAGAGGAAGCCCTCCTGGCTTTATTTTGCTTCATAGTACTTAAACCACTTCCCGCCAGAATGCAAACCCCAGTGGGCTACATTATTTTTGCCGTATTTTATTTACTGCTCTATCCTCAGCCCCAGAACAGTTCTTGGCACAGAGTAGGTGCCAACAAATATCTGTTGATTGAATGAACCCCAGTGTTCTTTGTACCTGCACACATACCCATGACACTCCTGCTGAGGAAGCTTACGACCCTGAGAAGAGGGACATTAAAGAGAATCCAACCCAGTGACTGCCAAAGAGTCGGGTATGGGCCGGGGGCGGTGGCTCACGTCTGTAATCCTAGCACTCTGGGAGGCCAAGGCGGGTGGATCGCTCAAGGTCAGGAGTTCGAAACCAGCCTGAGCAAGAGCGAGACTCTGTCTCTATTAAAAATAGAAAGAAATTATCTGGACAACTAAAAAAATATATATAGAAAAAATTAGCCGGGCATGGTGGCGCATGCCTGTAGTCCCAGCTACTTGGGAGGCTGAGGCAGGAGGATCGCTTGAGCCCAGGAGTTTGAGGTTGCTGTGAGCTAGACTAACGCCACGGCACTCTAGCCACGGCAACAGAGCCAGACTCTGTCTCAAAAAAAAAAAAAAAAAAAGAGGGGGGTATGCGTCACAGCAAGATCAGCTGGGGTGGTAGACCAACACGGCATTAAATAACAATGGGTGACATACCAACATACCGAGGAAATGGAGGGGCACAGGGAAAGTGGCACTCAGTTGCAGTTTCATGGGGACAATGGGGAGGGAGGGAGGGATGTGGTAAACTATCCACAAACCCTTCCAAGGATGAATGTTGGCTCCTTGGATTTCTCAAGGGAATACGGAAATCTTGAACCGTAAGTGAAAAGGAATGATTCCACATGTTGATCAACCCAGAGTTGTTCTCAACACTGCTCAGGCTACAGTAAATACACCTAACAACAAGATTCAGAACAGCAAGTCTCCAGGCCGGCAGCAGCAACTGTCTTCCCTGACACGTTTCCCAGGAGCCACAGCAGTGGCTCAGCCACAGCTCATACATACGGCATTGGAGGATGACTTCTCATAGTCTTTGTAGTCAGTAGATACCCTTCAAGGAGGTTCGCGGTATCCTAAATCCTTCCCCTTCAAGCTAAATGAACAATTCTTCTGACTTAGCTCTTCAGTTCTGAATGCAAGATCATGGAAAGTCAACCAACCTTAGGTAAAAAACAACTGTGTGTGCTGAATGCCTCATGTTTTCTCAGAGTCTGTGAGAGGAAAGAAAGGAAGGAAGGGAGCAAAGAAGAAAGGAAAGAAAAAAAGGAAAACAAAGAACGGCAGGGCTCTGAATGGTACTAGAATCAAGTAGATTACTAAAATAGGTCAGAGGAAGAAGCTCAAATCATTTTAAACTTACCAGGCAAAATTATAAATAAAATGATCAGGGGTGGGGGGAGTCATTCTCCTACTTTTATTTATTTATTTATATCTTGTTTCTTCTCAAAAGGACTTAAGGAAGCTTATGAAAAAGCACACAACATCCCAAGATGAAACAACAGAAAATTAATGTAAGTGGATGAGGGAAAGAGAATTCAAGAAAAAAAATAAAATAAAATGATCTCAGGAATAAGATTAGTACACGGACGCAAATAAAGGTCTGTACATTTTCTAGAGGTGGGTCACAAATTGCTTTCTAAGCCAGAGGGCTTAGAGTTAAACATCTACAAGGTCCAGGCAGGTAAAATAAAAAACTAAAACAAACTGAAGAGTGCCTGTTCTATGTTAAGGAAAATGACAATACTTCTTCATTGGATCCCATAGTTGCCATAGAGACATGAGAGTCCAACGTTGCCAGATCTGATTTTTCAATAGATGCTGGTAATTCAAACACACTTGTGTGAATATTCTCATTCCAATGTTGGCGAACAGTTTTTCTTTCGGTTAAAAAAAAATGTGTGGGTCAAAGAAAACATGTCTGTGGCCATAAAGAGGAAGAAAACATGATCAGTTACATGACTAACTATGTCCATAAAATGAAAACCCAAAGTTGTGTAGAAGTACAGTCATTTGTGGTATTGAAACCAGAGAGACATTTTTCCCAAGAGGCTTTATAAAGAGGACATTGTAACACCCACAAGATGGGCACCCCACACAATCAAGATTTATAAGGCTCTATCTTATAATGATCTGCAGTGGCAGCTGAGGCATAATACTAAGTATAACTTAGTCAAACTAATTCTCAGATATATCAAATTCTCAGATATATCAAAATCTCAGAATAGATATTTCTGCTGGTCTGGATTATTTCAGGTATATATTTTACAGTAGATTTCCTTTAACTGCTTTATAACCAATGACCCCTTTTAGTAAACGTAAAATTCTCACACTTTCCTTAAACACTGACACCTTGGAAAAATGACTTTTCAAATGACATACCGTTCCTCCCTCATCGTTTTAGAGTATCCAGAGAAATGAATGAACCTCTGTCCTTCATGCTGTAATCCATAAATATTGCTTTTTCGAAGCAGCATTTGATAAGTATTGAGTAGCACTGTGTTCAAGGTTAGACTCCCTGGCAAGGACCTGGAGTGAGGTATTCCATAGGGTTTTAAGTTCAAGGCCATTTGCTTTACTGGACAGCCCATCTGGCAGTGGAACTAAAGTTGTGAACTCTGAAGCACGTGGCATGCCTCCAGTCACCAGCCAGGGAGGAATACACGGGTAGGACTGCATGTCTCCACAAGAAAAATATCATTCTGTATTCATTCCAGTTCACACACCAAAGGACAATCAAGCTCACACCATACAGTGATGCTCCATGGAACCCCTCGGGTAGTGATGGGGAGTCTGGGTTTCACCCCAGGTTTTTGACATACCTAGAACTAGCACAGCTTTATTGCATCTGTCTCATATACAGTCAGTGCTGCCACAATGCTTGTTTTGAACATGCAAACTTGTTCTGACTTGATTGATACTTTAGGAAACAATTAGAGCACAACCCCAATAAATTTTGGTTTGTTTTTGCATGATTTTGCCCACATGAAACACTAGGTAATCACAGAAAACGACACCCAGCTGTATCAAGCACACACTTCGAACATCTACCAACTACTTCAGTGTACCGTGTATGTTATGCACCACACCCATCCACATCTGGTGCTACAACTTTAGGTACAATTTAGATAAACTTCCTTCCACCACTTCGTAATAACTCGCAAGCTGCAACTCTCCTAAGGCCACTTCCACAAGCAAACTCCAGGTCTTATTCAAGGAAAAATAGCAAGTTTATTGTTGTATTGATGTACCGCTTAACCATTTAACAAGTGTAAAACTGTCTACCATGTTTATTAGCTGCCTATCTTATCTTTGTTAAGGTGTCACCAGTGAAGTTTTTGAGTATTGTGCTCTTAATCCCATTTTTCCTATATGCCCTGTGGCATCCACTCCATGATTTTGCAATAATAGCCTGATGATATTTTAGAAACACATATGTTGTGTTTTAGCAGAACTGACAATACTGGGATTCTATATAATCATAATATATTATCTGAAAAATTGATTTCGCTAGAATGTAAGTTCCACTCAAAGCGACTATGCTGCCCAACCACAGGAGATACTACTCGCATTGTATTTGACATATATCATATTTATTATGAATTTATTAACTCAAGATTCAACAAAGAGTTACGTAAAACTTCATATGTATCATGGGAAGTACTATGCTCCAAAGAATGTACTTCCTCACTGTAGAAACTTAAAGGCAAACAAAAATGTATAAAAAATAAAAATCACTCACCATCTTAGTATATAAACATTTTGATACTTTTCTGTTCAGTCTTTTTTCTTCGTACAGAAAGATAATATTGTAGAACAATATTATCCCTGCTATGTGCACTACTTCACTTGACCTACTTATCTTAACTTGGCTTTAAAATTGACCTGCCACTTCTAAATTAAATATGCTTATTTTTCTGATTCAAAAGAAGTATTACCAAATTGACTCAATCATTTAACATTAATTAATTAACATGAATTTAAGACAGCACATGCTGTCTGCTCAGCATTTTGCTGAATTAGAATATTCAATAGAATGTGCTTAACCACCAAGAGGACATCTGAAAGTTTCCAAATTTTCCATAGCTGCAACGTTTCTTATCCTTAAGATTAATTACTATTTTCATTCTAGTTCTAAGATTTGTTAAAAATATAAATTATATAAATAGCACATTCAGAGAAGACAATGGACTTGTATAATTAGTCTCCTGCAAACTACAGCTTTGAGAATTGCACCCTGCCCTTTTATCTATCACCTTTTCAAATATTGTGCCACCAAAATTAACTACATGAAACAAAGCTGTGTTTGAGTTTTTTAAGTAGTAAATATACACATTAAGTGCCATGAAGATTGCCTATTTTTCCCTTTTTTCTCCCAGAAAAGTTATTTTAAGATTTGATTTTTTTGTATGTGAATATAGATTTAAGAGTTTTGCTAATTACAGAGGAGATTATATATATATTTAAGCCCAGTCTTGAGTTTTCCCTCTCCTACAAAAGGTAACGTACATCTGTCATTCTATCTGCTTAATTAAATTTCTTAACTAGAAACACACAACTAGGAGTGAAAAGCAGTTTGGGGTTTCATTCCCTCTCACCTTTTGATGAGCTGCCAAGAGACACTGGGAAATGAAGAAACAGGATGAAATCAAAAGAGGCAGTATGATCCATACACACCATAATCTGCTTGGAAATCATTGATAATTAATTTCCCCTTCTTTAAAAAAAAAAAAAAAAAGCTGCATGGTAAGTCATTATGGAGGCTCAAGAAAGAGTGAGGAGGGGACACTGGAAAAGGTTGCAGGGTGACATCTCCGGGTGCCCTCTCCACCACATTTCTCTCTTCCCTTTCTCGCATTGAAAGAAACAACTGTCTTAATTCTACCAATCTCCTGGCAGTAGTGAAGCCCTCCGAGATTCCTTTCCCTTTCAAAGCACCTCTACATGTGCATGACGTGATGGATGATTACCTGTTCCAGCTCACCCTGGGCAGTAAGTTTTCTCAAACTGCACAGTGGCTCACCTGGTCGTAGCCACAGAAGCACTGCTGGAATGGCTGTGTTTGAGAAGGGGTGAACGTGAACTCCATCACTTTTCAACCAAAGCACATCTCACAGCAGAAAACAGAGGACCACCCTGGCAAGGAGGACCCAAAGTAAGGCCCAGGAGCACGGTCTGCACTCAACCTCAGCCAGGGAGACATCTCTTTACAGCTTCATATTTCATCTCACATTCCACTCCCTAATATACCCTTGCTTACATCAGCATGAAAAAGTTCCTAAGTTACTGATCAGTGGAATTAGGACACTTTTGCACTTCTATCCCATATATTCAAAAATTACTTACGTCCCAGAAAGATAGGCCACATTAACCTCCAACTTCACATAGCCCTGGGCATAGGACTTCAGACGGTGGGGGGTGCAAGCATTTCTATGTGAGATCCACAGCACTAAGAACATAGATGCTTTTATTCTACAAAGTCCTAATGTGAATGTTTTCATTTAAAAAAAAAATCAACTGAAATCCCCTCATTCTTTTTCATATATCAGTCTTTCTTGAAGTAGGACTGCATTTAGAGCAGGTCAACGTTCTCTTCCATGGGTATTGAACATTAATGAATGAAAATCTTGAGGGAGGTTCCCTTCCGAGCCTCCACATAGATGTCACTGCCACTCAGAGAAGCAGTCGGCCACAGACGTGCCCCAGCCCCTCACAGTGACCTCCCTGGGCCGGAGACAAGAGGGTAGCAGCACATCCAGCCCATGGCTGACAGGACGCCACTGGGCTCTTCCCTTGAAAGCACTACTCAGAACCCCGTTACTCATCAGAGCATGCTACAAGAAGATAAAATCCTCCGCTGTGCTAGACACCAGAAGAAAAAAAGCCACAAAACGAAAACTGCCTTTAAAAAGTGATTATGGTTAAACTTTAAACAACAACAAAAAAAATCACATGATTTTGTTCCTGGTACTATAGCTAATGAAAAGGGGCATTTAACACCCAGTGGGAAAAGCAGTGTTTTTATCATTTCATCAGCGATTACTACAAAGCTCATTTGTAAGAGCTTGGCGAATCTTTACTTTTGTCCTGACCTCAAGAACCAACATTCTGGAGTCAGAATCCAGGGACTTATTCTAAAGTCAAATGTTATCCCAAGTCCCTTAAAAAGAAAAAAAAAAAAAAAAACGAACTTCACATTGACTGATGCGTGACATTGTTTCAGTACAAAAAAAAAGTGCAGGTTGAAACCATTATTACATGTCATAAAGCATCAGCAATGGCCACTCAGCAAAATCTGGACCATTTTTAAGGTCATAAACAAGCATATAAAGTGTGCTACACTAATTTATTGGAAACCTCCTCTTTAAAAGAAAGGGTCATGAGGGCTACAGCTCAATCATATTGCTCTCCACACTCCAGCTGCAGAACTTACATACGACCTTTGCAATTCCCCTTGCCAATCCTTTCAGCACTTGGGCATTCGACTTGAAAAATTAGGGGGAGGTGAGGCAAAGCTATAAAAATCAGTAGCAGGAACACCAGAATATGCTGGAATATGATAAATGTCTTTCTCACAGAAGAAATGCAGGCACTACTGATTTACAGAATCCAATGCAAAAGGCAACTAGTCAGTTCTCCCTTACCACTATATTTTAAACCCAGAAAAGCAAAATCAGACTTACCCTGGAAAGCCATCCTATAGGCTGACTCAGAAAAGTAGCCTGTTGACAAGCCAAAAAAACAGCTACAAACCAATGCTCCAAAAACTCACTGGGTCTAATCCTCCCATCCACCTACTAACCCCTGCTACTACGTATGCATCTGGCTTTTGTTAAAGAACTTCTGCAAACGTACAGTGGATGAGTAATCGTTCAGACTTCGTAAAACATGCCAAACCCATCACTAATAACAGCAGTTTCATTTACTCATCACATTTCTGTGTGCCTTTTCTTTTTTTTTTTTTTAGCAAAATTAGTGCTTTTGCTGATGCAAATTCTCTGCCACTAGAGCGTGCACACATTGTCCAAAAGGCAGGAGGCTGCCTGTGGTGTGTGTAACTTTTGGGGGGCCTTTGTCAGCAGTCAGTATATTGAACCAATATGTAAAGGCACAGCCTACTTAACTAACCATCTTTTAAAATTAATATTACCATTATTTTGCTAAATACATTAAAAGTTTCCATTCAATTCTCTTTCATCAAAAAGGAAATTATTTTATAATAATTATTAGAAATGCTGAAGAATATAAAGCATAAATTTATTTCTCACTGTTTCCCCACTGAATCCATTCTCTTAGAGATAATCACTGTGGACCGTTTTGAATGTACCTTTCCAGAACTTTCTATGTACATATTATGCAAATGTGTATGCACACACACATACCCACTTCAAAAAGTCCTTGGGGACTGATGAGTCTTGATCATCAGAATTTTTCCAGATTTTATAAAAATAACAGAGGTCATATACAGTATAATATCCCCAGGGAGATCAGGGCAACAGCTATGTAATCAAATGCATTAGTATTTCTGCCAGGAAACATATGAATATTCAATTAAATTGGATAATAAATACTATAAATAGCCTCATGTCATTTCGGGTCAGGTAAATCTGCCAAATGAGGTGTCAGAGGAAAAAGAAATCCTTCAACATTCAGAGACTTTTGAGTTTTAGGATTATAGAAAAGGGATTTCAGATCTATAGTTTTTCTCCCAGTTACTCAGTAAATTTTGGCAATGTTAACTATTTTTAAATGTTCATAATTGGACATTTTTAAAATATACATGATAGAATTAGAGTCACCAGTAAAATCTACCACACAGAGAAAAGGAGCTTTTATTCACTCATGTATTGAATGCCTCCTGTGGGTATAGGCTCAGTACTGTGCAGGTACATTAAAAAATTAAAGCAAACACAATCCTGGTTTTCAAACAAGGTAGAAAGTAATATATGTTTTAAAAAGTTAGAAGCCACTACAATACCAAATTTCAAAAGAGGTTCTGTGTGCACACATATCTTTTAGGCTACCCAATACCTTTTAAGACTTCCTGTATTTGAAGAATTCCTCTTAAGAATTCAGAGGGAGTTAAAGAGTTTCTACTTTAGAAGCCAAAGGTTCACTTTCCCATACTCCCTTGCAGCTGAGATGAAGACATGTGCCTTTAGCTCTCCCAAGCAGAATGCTACTCAGCCTCTGGTCTGTTTTTCTGTCCTCCCAGGGATTCTGAGCTCCTAAAAATCCTTTAATAAACTCTCTTTCTGCTTAAACTCAGGAGAGTTCAGTTTTCTGTTGATACAACTACAAAATCTGACTGCTACAGAAGGAAACATCTTTTAACAAGGAGAGGCAGCATGATGTAGTGAAAAGAACAGAAAGGTTACTGAAAGCCAAAAAGAGTAGTTTCGAAATTTGACTCTTGGTCCCACCCTGTACTGTCTTCTGAGCACATGGACAAGCTTATTAGATTATCTGAACATCGTATCTGTAAAATTATAATATCTACCTTGCAAAATGGTTCATGAGAGAGAGATGAGCTCTTTCATTTATTCACTCTTTCATTCATTCAAACATTTATCAAGCTTCTACGATGTCCTACATACTCCACTAAGTACCAGGGACTAGGGTTGCCAGATTTAGCAAATAAAACTACCAGACATCTGGTTAAATCTGAGTTTCAGAAAAACCGTGAATAATTTTTCAGTGTAAGTATGTCCATATTTGGGATATACTTATACTAAAATATTATTTGTTCAGCAAAATTGCAGAATATACTGGTATTAGCTGATCAACATTTAAGTGCACATATAAGAATAACATGTATTGGATGTTGGGCAGGGGGAGGGGGAGGGGGTAGGAGGGGACGGGCATATGCACAAACAATGAGTGCGATGCGCACCTCCAGGGGAATGGACACACTTGAAGCTCGGACTTGGGGAGAGGGAGGGTAAGGGCATCATACGTAACCTAATCATCTGTACCCCCATAACATGCTGAAATAAAAAAAAATAAAATAAATAAAAAAATAAAAAAAATTGCAGAATATAAAATCAACATAAAAAAAATCAGTAGCATTTCTATGCCCTAATAGTGAACTATCTGAAAAAAAAAATCAAGAAAATATTTCCATTTACGATAGCTATCAAATAAAAAGACATCTAGGAATAAACTTAACCAAGGAGGGGAAAGATCACTACATTGAAAACTATAAAACAATGATGAAAGAAATGGAAGCAGACACAAATAAATGAAAAGATATTCCATGTTCATGAACTAGAAGAATGAATATTGTTGAAATAGCCATAGCACTCAAACCGATCTACAGATTTAATGTGATCCCTATCAAAATACCAATGACAATCTTCATAGAAATAGAAAAAACAATCCTAAAATTCATATGAAACCACAAAAGACCTGGAAGAGTCAAAGCAATCCTGAGCAAAAAGAACACAACATGCCATCTGACTTCAAAATATACTACAAAGTTATAGCATCAAAACGTCATGGCACTGGCATAAAAACAAACACATAGACCGATAAAACAAAATAAACTTCCCAGAAAAAAATTGACACACCTACAGCCAAATGATTTCTGACAAAGATGCCAAGAACATACATTGGGAAAAAGACAATCTCTTCAATAAACAGTGCTGGAAAATGTAATATTCACACGCAGAAGATTGAGACTAGACTCCTACATCTTACCATATAAAATCAACTCAAAATGGATTAAAGACTTAAATATAAAGCTAAAAACTATGAAACTGCTAGAAGAAAGCATAAAGCAAAACGCTTTATGACCTTGGGCTTGGCAAGGATTTTTTAAATAAGACCTCAAAAGCACAGGTAACAAAAGCAAAAATAGACAAATTGGACTATAGCAAACTAAAAAGCTTTTGCACAGCAAAGGACAATTAAAAGAGTGAAGAGACAACTACAGAATGAGAGAAAATATCTACAAAATATACACCTGACAAATGGTTAATATCCAGAATATATAAGAAACTTAACAGCAAAAAAAAAAAAACCCAATCTTTAAAATGGCCAAAAGACCTTAATAGACATTTCTCAGTAGAAGACATACAAATGGCCAACAGATATGAAAAAATGTTCAACATCACTAATCATCAGGGAAATGCAAATCAAAAGCACAATGAGACTCCACTCCACTTCAGTTAAAATGGTTATTATCAAAAAGACAAAAGAAAACAAGTATTGGCCAGGATGTAGAGAAAAGGGAACACCTACACACTGTTGGTGGAATTGTAAATCAATACAGCCGTTATGGAAAACAGTAAGGAGGTTCCTAATAAAATTAAAAATAGAACTACCATAGGATCTAGCAATCCCACTACTGGGATTGAAAGGAAATGAAATCAGTATGTTGAAGAGATATCTGCACTCCCATGTTTACTGAAGTACTATTTACAATAGTCAAGATATTGAATCATTCTAAGTGTCTAACAACAGATGAACAGCTAAAGAAAATGTGATATATACACACATTGGAATATTATTCAGCCATAAAAAAGAATGAAATGCTGTCATTTGTGACAACATGGATGAACCTGCGTATCATGTTAAGTGAAATAAGCTAGACACAGAGAGACAAATATCACATACTGTCACTCATCTATGAAATCTTAAAAAAAAAAAAAAAGTTGATGTCATAGAATTAGAGAATAGAACAGTGGTTATCAGAGCCTGGGAGGACCAAGGGGAGGAGAGGATTGGGAGAGGTTGTTCAAGGGGTACTAAGTTACAATTAGGAGGAATAAATTCCAGTGCTCTATTATATGGTAGGGCAACTATGGTTAACAGTAAGGTATTGTATTAATATATTATAAAATTGCTAGAAAAGAGGTTTCTGAATGTTCTCACCACGAAGAAATGATAAATGCATGAGTTGATAGATACACTAATTATTGATATGATCATTATACAACATATACATGTATCAAAACATCAAACTGTACCCCATAAATATGCACAATTACAATGTGTCCATTAAAAAATAAAATA
>NW_012150685.1:1004030-1015552 GCF_000956105.1 Propithecus coquereli | reverse complement strand
CCTACACAACCTACAGAAAACTTGATTAGATATAACCTATAAACAAAACTTACATATTACTTCTCTAAGATGAAAACAGGTCATCCTTTTTTATTATTATTAAAATAGCTCCAGATTAATGAAGGATGCTAGCTAATCCTCTTAGATTATTCTTCATCTTAAAATACAACCTTTGAAACTATATACACCTAATCCTGGAATCTCTAGTCAAAGCTCCTTAAGTCGGGGTGAGTTAATGATTTTCCTCAAAGTCCATCCAAACACGCATTCCAGAGGAAAGCATGATTAAGGCTAAACACGGTGTCAACACGGACCGATTTACTTATTAGCAGGCACCTACACCAGTAATTGTACTATGAGCCAATTGTATAGAAAGGTGAAGATACACCTGATCATATTTATAACAAAAAAATTTTCTAGAGGCAGAACTCAAGGCTGTCACCTTGAAGCTTCACAAAGCCTCCATCACATCATCTGTCAGAAGGAATAACCATTTATTGAATGATGGAACAGAACTGTTGATTCTTCATTTCTTACAGGCTGCCGAGGTCACTGATGCCCAGGCATGCTTTTGTGAAACACAGGAAGTCATCACGGTGCCTGGGCCACTGACGTGTAGCCTTGCTCTTCTGTATGTCTTGTATATTGCCTGTTTGCTGGTTCAACAGTACACTGATGTGACGGTCAAAAAAGTAGTAAGAAAAAAAAAGAATGAAGCTGTTGAACAAACCTGACAAGGGAAAACAATCTGGGAATCATACCCCAAAGGTCACATCCACTGATTCAATGGAAGTGTTTAAAACATGACTGTGCTGGCCTCCGTGCCAAGTCCCCGCCTACTGATTGCTCCCTCTGGGAGGTTTATATTTCCCTCCCCATTGACATCGGGCTTGACGTGTGGTGGCCAAAACAAATGTGCGTACAAGTGACATGTGCCACTTCCCAGCAGAAGTTCTAAGAGTCACTCTGTGGTTCCGCCATTCCCCTTGTCCTTCTATTCAATGCAGATACGTCCCAAATAGATGCTGCTCATTAAGACTTAGTTTCAGAAGGAAGAGGACAAAGAGAAGGGCCACTGTCAATCTGTGATTTTTGTAAAGCATTAAAATTTTGGATTCTTTTGATAATGCAGCAGAACTTAGTCTCAGCTGACTGATACAGTGGCTTTGTCTCACTGTGTGTCCACATCTGCAGGAGAAAAGCCCCGTAACACGGTGTTTGTTGAAGACTTGTTGGTAAAGCTGAATTGTCTTACGTTCTCTCTATAGCAATGAATTGGCAATAGTGGTACTGGAGAAAAGCTAAGTGAACGGTAAAAACTGACAAGAAAACTCAGGAGTGAATTGTATATGGTAAAAACTCTCTTATTGAACTCCTGTCCGCCATACCTGGAATGTAACAGGCAGGTAATAATTGTGGCAGAGGGGAAGGGAGAGGGACAATAAAGAAGATTCAGACATTATTCCATAGATAAAGCAGGTGCAAGCTCCGAGAAAATGAAAAACCACTCTATATGAGCAACAGGATACAAATAGTAAACTGTGCAGGTTCTTTGCTACAATTCATAATAATTTAAAAAGTAATATCAACTCTCATTCCCTGAGTACTTATTATGTGCCAAGCATATCCATCATTTCATTCCATTTTTTCTAAAACCCTGCGAGACTGGCATCAGTAGGCCCATTACAAAGGAGGCCCAAGGGCATAAAGAACTTGACCAAGATCACACAGTTAAGACATTGTCTAACTCCAAGCTTGTGCCTTTAACCTCATACTTCGCTGTCATCTAATGTCCAAAAGTTTAAAAAATCATTATGACAAATGTTCATAGTCTCATTATTTGTAATGTCTCAAACTAGAAAAGTCCCCAAATGCCCATCAACAATAGAATGGATAAATAAATCCTAGTAGCATCACATAATGAAATACTATATGGTAATGAAAATTAATGAACTATAACTACCCATAGCAATATAGACGAATCTCTCAAACGTAATCATGATCAAAAGATGCCAGGCCCAAATGAGTACCTACTATGGCTGAATGGCTGATTCTATTTCTATAAAGCACAAAAGAGGCAAAATTAATCCATGCTGCTAGAAGTCAAGGTGGTGGTTACCTTTGGGAGGGGTAGCAAATAAAGGGCACAAGCAGGAAGCATCTAGCATGCAGGTAATGTGCAATTAATTGATCCAAGGGCTGGTTAACAGGAGTCCAGTTTGTAAAAAATTCATCACACTGTACACCTATGTGCATTTTTCTCTACATGTGGTATATGTCAATATTTTTAAAATAAAAAAATGATGCACCTAAGCAAGACATTTTCCAATCTATCCTTTTAATGTATTTAGACTTTAACACTCTTTAATAAAGCACAGACTATACTTTCCCAAGCTTTGTAAATCTTAAGTATGAATATAAGAAAATAAATCATTAGAGATTAAAATTTTCCTGGATTGAGCTTGAGCCCATTATCCGAAGTGAGGTATCACAAGATAGGAAGAATGGGCTCCACATGTACTCGCCATCAAATTGGCACTAACTGATCAACACTATGGTGCTCACACAGTAGTAATATTCTCCAAGGATTTGGGGTTTGGGGTGGCGGGGTGTAAACTCACAACTAATGGACGCGGTGAGCATTGCAGAGGGCAAGGGCATGCCTCTAACCCTCGCTTGGGTGAGGTGAAGACATAAAATGTAACCCAAATGTTTGTACTCTCATAATATCCTGAAATAAAAATAAATAAATAAAATGATAAAATTAGACACATAGTTCCCATCACATACAAGAATTAACTCCCAATTGATTATGTTTCTAAATGTAAAAATAACATTATATAAGTACTGGAAGTGAACATGGATGAATTTATAATCTGAACATAAAAAAATATATTTTTTATTTAATATATGGAAATGGAGCCAATGCACAGAGTCCTGACATCTTAAGAAATAAAAAGATGAGAAATACCTAAAAAAAAAAAAAAAAAAGTAAATAGATTGGAGTTAGAGGGAAACAGCCAGCTAGGAATCAGAAGATCTGTTTTGCTGTATTTTTGTGTTCTCTAACTAGGCACATCCTCACCTGTGGTCAGTTTCCCCATCTCAAAAATGAAGGGATCAGACCAGATAATCCTCAAGGCACCTCATTCTGGTCTTTTCTTTTTTTCTGAGTCTTACGCTTGCCCATATCACATTGCTGCAGGATTCAGAGAAAAAAAAAAAAAGGAACAAAAAGAACAACTGCTTACAGCCCTATCGCAAGATACAAGGGTAGAAGGAAACAACATTTGACATGCACATTTAATCAACTTATGATTATCAGCACAGATATTACAGCTCTGCAGACAATCCCCAGAAACTGAATTAGCATTCATTAACTGGGTCCCTCAGCAGCCTGTTGACAGATCTTGAAGTTCACACACAAAGTAGAATGGTCAATTTGTCAGATGAAATCTTTGGGGGATTTTTACTCCACTAACATCAGAACCACTGTCCTCTTCCTACACGACAGAAATCTGCAAACTTTCGGATTTTCCTAAAATTCATTTATTCGATCAGAAGAATGCAGGGAAATATATAATAGCACATACATTCTTATTTCATGCTCCTTTGCACAAATCCATTAGACTCTCTTTTACCCACTTCCTTCTTGCAAGGCAAGCACAAAACCTAAATCTAGTGATGGGATCTTATATTAGAGTCCGATCAGGAGAGACAAAGCACATAGTAGTTTGAAAATAGAAGGTTTAATACAAGAAATTATTAACTACAACAGGACTTAGCTAGTAAAAAGTTAAGGGAATCTTAAAGAATCTTTAAGAATATAGAAATGGCAGATATAAGGAGCAGCCACTACCCCTAGGACAGAGACACAGGGCCCAAGGGAGAGCCTTCTTCCCCAGGGCTGAGTTCTAGATCCTATGGGCTTCCTATAGGCAGGGAAGTCACCTGTGTAGCTTACTGGAATCCACCTTTTAGGGTACCAGGGAAAGCTGTTCAGAGGGAAGTGTCCCACCAGAGGTACCCTGCCACAAAACAGCCCAAGGAGGGATGCCGGGGCAGGCTCCTGGCTACCAGGTACAGCTCTGGCCACCATGTATCACAGGAGCCAGCCACTGGAGGAACCTGGTGCTGGAGAAGCCACAAGTACTGTAGGAAACAAGCACTGGAGATATCTCTCATGCTGTGGTAGCCAAGCCCTGGAGAATTCACGAATGCTGCAAAAGCCAGGTGACCACGCACACCAGAGAGAAGAAGGAAAATGCCTTTCTCCAGTGGCATCCTTCCAGCACCCTTTCCTGACAAACCTTAACATCATGCCATTCAGAGAGTCCAGATCCATTCTCACAGCGCAGGCAATCAAGGGTGAATTTGCACCTGAGAGGCAATAAACTGGTAACCATCACAGAACCTACAGCGAGAAACTACACCTCACATGCCTGCCACAGATATTAACATGTTCTTGTGAGTACTACCCTGGTTACAGATGACAAAACTGATTTAGAGGGAGGAAAATCTCTTGTCAAGATGCAGACAACTCTGGTAGCAGCAAGAATAATAGAACTACTTCCAAGTGCAGGGCTCTTGTTTCTTGGGATACACCCAAAGTTTCTTCTTTTCACTGTATTCTGGGTTCATACCAAATCCCTTTTTAGATGGTCCTAATCTGGCACAGCCATTGATAATACCAGCCTTCTGACAAATGCTGACAGACTTCAAATATCAAATCTCTCACTGAACCACAAATAACGTTGCTCATATTTTGACCTTCGCTTAGCCTTTTACACGAATGTGGCAACCGTTTGGTAATAGTATAACTTCAGGCCTGCATATATTTGGAATGTGTCAGTCATGGCCTTTTGTCCAAGCTCTGATCATTCTGCTAACCAAAACACAGGCTAGAGGGAATATTTTGAACCACAAAAGAAATCATGGTCATCTACTCAGTATGCTTAGGAGAGCAGGATTAATGACCTGTAGTGTCACCAAGGATTCTAACAGGAAAGTTCAAAAATAAAGGAAAACAGCAAACAGTCATTCGTCTGTAACTGACTTTGGTGCAAATCACAAAACACTGGCTTTTTAGAGAACATCAGATGGGGGGGGATGGAGGGGAAGACCCCAGTGCTAAAAGAGATAAAATAACCATAATTCATGTTTACAAAAGAAAAGGAAAAAAGCATAAGAGATTATTATGCACTAAATGTTTGTGTCCTCCCATAATTCAATGTTAAAGCCCTAATCCCAAGGTGATGGTATTTGCTGGCGGCGAGGGGCAGGGCCTTTGGGAGGTAACTGGGTTTAGATGAGGTCATGAGGGTGGGGCCCTCAAGGTTGGGATTGGAGCCCTTATGATAAGAGACATCAGAGAGCTTCTTCTAAGCACTCTGACACAGCCAGAAGGCAGCCATCTGCAAGCCAGGAAGAGAGCCCTTACCAGGAATCAAATCTGCCAGCACCTTGATCTTGAACTTCTGCGCCTTCGGAACTGTGAGAAATACATGTGCTGTGTAAGCCACCCAGTACAGTACTTTGTGATAGCAGCCTGAGCTGACTAAGACAAAGACTAAGGTTCAAAACCCAACTAAAGAACAACGCTTCGGTATAAAGGCACAGAAAGGCTGACTGAACAACGGATGAAATAAATATGCCTTGCAAACACCAACCTAAGGCACTCAACAGAACTGGGTTGAATAATGAATTTCTGTTGGGGCAAAAAGAGACATTGGGAAAAAAATAAAAAATGAGGAAACGACTTGGAAAGCAAGTGTTTTGTATTTGTGTATGGGTGGGTGAATTCAGAGTCTGGGAAATAACTTAGTCACCATTCCATAGCACAGCCCAAGGAGGGAACGACAGAGGGTGAGACACACAGAATTCCCTCTGCTATTCTCTGGTCCTCGGCTGGCTTGTCTTCCTGGTACTTCATTTTGCAGATTCTTGTTTCTGTTTGGTTGGGTTAGGTTTGGCCTTTTTTCTCCACAGGAATGTAAGCTCTGTGATGGTAAAGATGTGTCACTTTTTAAACTTCATTTCCCCAGTACCTATGGCAGTGCCAGGAATCCAACTAATTCTCGAGAAATATTTGTTGGGTGAATTAACAAAATCCAAGAAAGGAACTTTTTTATCCAATTATATATCTAATAGCAAGCGTTGCACAGCAAGTACATTCTAAACCAGGGGTCAGCAAGGTTTTTACGTAAAGGGCCAGACATTAAATATTTTAGGCTTGGTGGGCCAGGAATGCTCCCTACTGCATATTCTTTGTTTGTTTGTTTTTTCAACTTTAAATGGTTGTAAACAACAGTAAATGTAATAACTAAGTTATTTCCCAGATTTTGCATTCACCCACCCACATAAAAACACAAAACACTTAGTTTTAGGGCCATCCCTGAACAGGTACAGGCCAGATGTGGTTTATAGTTTGCCAGCCCCTATCATAAAATATCACATATAAACTCAGAATATAAAAGCAAAATATTTTTGAGAAAGAGGCTATCAAGAAAATCCAGCTTGTACTTTTGCTCTCATAGATAGATTTTTTTCTCCTCCCATTCTAAGTGGAGAATTCAGGATCCTAATATTAGCCTTGATATTTACCCATTTATGTTTTGTTTTTTTTTTTCAGTCTAGGTCTAATTTAATCCTATTGAAGGAAAAAAAATAAATTCAAGGACCTGGAACAATAAAATGCAAAGTGAGCAAGTTGCCTGGCTGCAATAGAAGCGTCTTGAATCAAAGTGTATGGTTTCTGCCATCTCTCATTGTTTCCCATACGTCCTACCAATTAGATTTTAAGTTTCAGCAACCTCATTAGTTTTTCAGGCTTTATGACTCAAGCTTAGGGGGTGGGGAGGGGGAGGGCAGCGACCCACAAAACAAAGACTTCAATGTCTCTGGAAGCTGAGAAAATTCCAGCATTGTCAGGGCAGATACTATTTATAACCCATTTAATGTGTACGCTCCCGAATGCATTTTTTACGCAGAGCATCGACCTACCCTTTTGAATTCCTGGCTTTAGCAACGGTGAAGAAGGCAAGCAGCTAAAAGTCTGACAATTAAAGGGAAAGAAATGAACTGCTTGCAATTATTCTTTTATAACATCCAGCATCATGTGACAAACAGGACTAAAGAGTTCCTGTTTTTGACTCACCTTTGACCATAAAGTGCCTCACTGCTATGAGTTTTGAGCTCAAATTACCGGAAAATGTGGGGTCGGAAAATATCCTACAACCAGGCTGATAGAAAAAGAAGTTGTGGAAAACCTCATTTAACTTTGTTCCAGAACACACACATGCATGTGTAGCACACACATACTCATACACAAATAAATGCCAAGTAATTTTACTGCATATATCTATAGGTGGCCTGTACTTACAGATATTCTAGTTCTATGTTTATGCTTTTCTCTTATTGCACAGGAGCATGGTTCTACAGGAAGGGAACTTGACATGATGCTGCCCGAAGTGAGGGGTGCTGGGCAACCCAGCGTCGCAGCAAAACTTCTACAATGATTGATTACAACAGACTTTGCAAGCCGTGTACATTACCTTTCTTCCATTCATGGATCCCAACCAAATTAATTTTCTCCTGTGCCAATTCTATCACATCCCCTGGGTCTACAAAGAAGTTTTACCAGGCCATCAGAACCCAAAAGGGACTGAACATTTTTGTCCTGGCAGAAACTTAAAATAGAATTTAAAAATAAAACAATGAGAATCAATTTTAAGCTCTGCAAAGCTCTTAGTTTCTAGAAATTTCTTTCATAATGGAAAAAAAAATCCTACTCTTATTTTCATTGCTACATTTAAACTGTAAGCTACTAAGAAATAAGCTTAGAAATTCCAAGGTTTTGATTCCATATCTGAGCTGATATATTTAAAAATAAACAGTCATAACAAAGCATAATTTGGACAAAGTTCCATGTGCATTCCTGGTAAAGATTCTCTCTAAAGCAGCACTATCCAGTAGAAATATAAAATGAGCCACATATGTATATTTAAATTTTCTCATGTTCATATTAAAAAGGAAAACAAAATGAAGCAGGTGAAATAAATTTTATTATCTTATTTAACCTAATGTGCCCAAAACATTATTTCAATATTACTCTATATGAAAAATTATTGACAAGATATTTTACTTTCTTTTTCTTATACTAAATCCATAAAATCTGGTGTGCATTTTATACACACCGCACATATCTATCTGGGCTAGCCACATTCCAAGTGTCCAACAGTCACAAGTGGCTAGTGCTGCCATCTTGGGCAATACAGCTCTAAAGACTTCCTTTATGTTTCTTTGGGTTCACTCGTTCCAACCCAGAAAGTTCTAGCTGCAATGACATAGCTGTTATCAGGAGAAGATATTCTGAGAAGTGTTTCAACTTCCTGGACAAGTTCACGCTCGGGCTTCGCTCTCTGGCATAGCTGTGCTTCGGGCCATCTGTTATGGAACAATCCCTGGATGAAGAAGTTACCAGCTTCCAGAACCAGACATGCAACCACAGCAAGAAGATTCTCCTAGCTTAAGCAGTTCCCAATTCTGAACTTCTGAACTTCATTTTTCCCAGGTGCTGCATCTGGACATTTAGCAGGGCTTAAATTAGTACCATTTTTGAGATACTGTCTTTGGAAATAGAGGGGAGGAAAGCAAAGCTGAATCTTTTTTAGGATGGGCCTTTGAGGAAGAAGGTTACAGGAAAAACAAGCTAATATTGGAAGAATCACTTTGGCCTTTAGATGGCATTTTTAAAAAATAAATCATGACTTTAAAAAGTCCCTTTTGTGTGAAACTTTATTCTCATCCTACCTTCAATTCAATAATTGTAGTTGTTTTTCATAAATCATTATAGTATTCTGATATACATATGCACATTTTGCTTCTTGAAGATGAATCTTATTGAAATGTTAACCTATTAATTAGTTAATAGTGAGGCATATGATTACAGCTTTTCATTTCAAACACTTCAGTCCTCTTTGATTTTTTTCCATATACATGTACTGCTTGTAACAAAAATTTTAATTCATTTAAAGAAGAAAATTAATCTATTAATGCCTATGGAATCTTGTTTTCCTTCTGAGTAAACACTTCTTTGATTTAAAAATATACCTTTGACCCCAAATCCTCTGAATATTATGAAAATATTCATTAAAATATTCATAAAAGTTTTACTTAAACCCCATATTTTCCATTAAAAATGTTAAATATCTAGTGATTATAGGTAAGTCAGAAGCCCAAACTGTACTTCACTCATGTATTCATTCAAAAAAATATGTACACAATGCCTATGTTGTAAGTGCGACATAGGGCACTGGGGAAGTGGAAATAAACATAGTTTCTCTCTAACAGAGCTTAAAAAGTAGACTGGAAAGATGGGTAAGTTAGTGACAACAGTAAGGATATGAGCATTAATACTGGGCAAGTGTAGAAAGCGAATGGTAATGGAATCCCTATGGCTCCACTGGGATGCTGAAACCAGGATTTAATGGAAGTGTTATGTAAGGGTCAACTAGAAGAATTGAGGGAAGGTGGAGGCAGTTACAGGTGAAGGGGAAATCAACGCCTGGAATGAAAGCAAGGGAATGAACAGGATGCCTAAGAGAAAGAGAAGAAGAGGAAGAAAAGTCAAATAAGGTTGCATGACAAAAAGAAAGAGGAAAGGATGGTGGGAGGAGCAACGGGACGTAAAGAGGGAGGGATTCCTAAGTCCCCCGAAGCTGCATGGACTTTGTCTTAGTACTGAGAAGCCATCTGGGGTTTTAATATTTGATCTGCTCAAAGGGGAGCAGATCAGACTGAGAGCACAGGAAAAAGTCCCTGCATTCAGATTTCCAAAATTCATACTTAGGTAGACCACCAGCCAAGTTTTACCCTATCAATAACTATTGCAAATATATATACAGAAGGAGAGGTGTTTTTGACCCTTAAGCACAACTTTATATTGTGAGCTTGTCCCAGAGTAACACACGATGTAGGATATTATAATCACTTCCCTGAAAATAACACCAAAAGCCTTGATATTGATATTAATAGAATATGAACCGAGCCCCTAAAGGCAGGAGTTTTAACTCCATCTCCAACTTGAACATTATTGCTATTACACTTGTTTTTAAGATATATATTAAACATATACAAAAACACAGAGAAGAGTACAACAAATACCTATATATGCACCATCCAGATTTTAAAATGCTACTTGGAATATCTAATTCTTTTCAGAAATAAAATATCATGGATTCAATTTAAGACTGTTTTGGATTCTTACCTGTTCTCCCTCCCATCTCTCTCTTCAGAAAACAACTGCTCTCCTAAAGTTCATGTTTCTTTCCAAACCAAGTTTTTCATGCACACACATACACACACACACACACACACACACATCCATCAAGAGTATATAATAACATTCTATGTATTTTAAAACTTTACCTCAGTGGGACCTATGGTATGTATCATACTGCAACTTGCATGTTTAATTCAATATTTTAAAATATATATACATTAGGACAATTTGAGGGGGTAAAATAGGTTTTGAAAATTATGAAACATTTCAGGTATATCAAAATACCAAAAAGAATTAAGAAAAATATAATAAACACACCCATGTATGCACCACACAGCTTAAAAAGTAAAACATTAAGGATATAAGCAGGTTCACGGTTAAAGGCATTTTGAATACAGTCTTTGGGAGCTTTGTATTCCTAAAGGTCACATGGGTAGTTTTAGAACAACTTTTCCATCTACCATGCCCAGAAGTCATCAATGCATTTTTCTCTACCCTTCTCTGACAGTTCTGCAAGCAGTGAAAAGGAAAAGTGTCAATGCTCTCCTTGATCCTATCGCACTGGTGACAATCAACTGCCACCAGATCTGCAGCGCTCTGACTTTCTAACATGAGAAAAGCATTTTTTTCTATGTAACATCCTCACATATAGTGAAATACAGACAGTCAAACACCACCACCATCATCATCATCATTATCATTATCGTCAATGAATGAGCTTTAACATTTGTCAGGAGCTATAGCAAAGCATTTTATCACTTGCACTATCATAAATAATGTGCATAAAACCCTATGAATTAGATATTATTATGCCTATTTTACAGATAAAGCAGCTAAATCAAAGGGATGATAACTGCCAAAGTTCGAAAGATAGCAAATGCTGGAGACCAAATTTGAACCTGTTGTGTCTGATTTTCAAATCCCTGGTCTTAACTATTACATAAAAATTATGTTAGAATAAATTTCACTTCTAATCATGCAGAGTAACTGGTACCAGATTATCTCTCCCACTATAATTAACCACAAAATTAGACAAAAATATATGAAACAGCAGTTTTCGGTTATTAAACAGCAGGCATTTCATGACTATGGATTACCGAAGAAAGAGAAACAAATGGGATGAGCAGTTTGATCACTTAAGCTTTCCACCCAGAAATACTTTCCAGATAGGCAGAGAGAGAGAACCTGAGCAGAGCATAGAAACCTCAATGAGTTGAGAAGAAAAAGTTTAGAATTTGGA
>NW_012150685.1:994152-1002290 GCF_000956105.1 Propithecus coquereli | reverse complement strand
CACACACACTGTGTGACCTCCAGTAAAAACCCTGAACACCAAAGTTCCAGTGAGCTTTCCTGGTTAGCAGCACTTTTCATATGTTACCACATGTTTCCAGGAGAATTAAGTGAATTCCCATGTGACTCCACTGGAAGATGATACCTGGAAACCGGCACCTTGTTTCTACAGGCAACAACAGACTAACAACTGGCACATCTCTGTAAACATACAAAGATACTAAATTTTCAGACTACACAAAAAATGGTAGTAAAGTCGACAGCTTAAAAATATAAAATGAGAAAAGATTTATTATAATAAATGAATAAGTAAATGACTCAATACTTAACTTGTACCTTATAGAATATACCACAAGGCTAGGTCACCAGATACTGCGAACTCATCACATTTGGGAAGATGATCACAAGTCTATGGAGAATTGATTCTTTAAGAAAGAAACAAGGGAGGCACAGTGACCCATGCCTATAATCCCATCACTTTGAGAGGCTGAGGCAGGAGAATCGCTTGAGGCCAGGAGTTTAACACCAGCCTGAGCAACATGGCAAGATCCCATCTCTACAAAAAATTAAAAAATTAGCCAGGCATGGTGGCACACCTGTAGTCCCAGCTACTCCGGAGGCTGAGCAGGAGGATCACTTGAGCCTAGGAGACTGAGGTTACAATAAGCTATGATCTTACCACTGCATATCAGCCTGGGTGACAGGGTGAGACCCTGTCTCAAAAAAAGGGAGGAGGAGGAGGAGGAAAAGGAAACCAAGAGGCTCCCCTATCACACAGTGACCTGACCAGCGGCATACAATGCTTTTCCCAGTTTCCATGAGCCAACCATACCACATTTATCTCACAGATCGAAGGTCAGATGAAACAATGATGAATTATATTGTTGATAAGGATCTAATATCTTCCAGGGACACTTAAATACCTAGTGACCCTCCATTAAGTTTCTGTAGTTCTTAATGGGTCCCTAGAAAATAATGGATTAGCAATCCTCTTTCAGCGCCTAGTTAAGCCTATTTCAGAATTTTATCTAAGATCCTTAAGTAGTCTCACTTTTTGTTCATAACACAAATCAAAAAAAGGCACCCTTTAAAAATTACTGATTTTCCACTGAACTGAATTCTATAAATGCTAATCAACTTGTCAGTAAATTGTTAAAAAGAAAGTATTGCATACTCCATTCATACTTCACTGAAAATGATGAACTTTACACCTTTTAAAGACATCTCAAATATTGAAAGCTGGGTAACTGAAAAAAGCTGCTAATGACTGAAGAGACTTGTGATCTAATGTCAGATCTACAAGCAGCATTAGAAGATCTTCCTTTCCCACTAAAGCAATGCAAAACAATCTGGGATGCAAGGAAAACTGGCCTAGCTCTTTCCAGCAATGGAAGCTACCAAAAATCCTTACACTTCTGACTGTCACATAAACTGAATTTGTAAGTGGTTCCGAGAAAGGGAATGATATTGATGCCCAAATGTACTGGGAAGTATCACAGCACTTCCAGGAGGGAGACTTACTCCACTTGGTGCAAATGTATGAAGGAGGCAAAAGATAGGAAAGCTTTTGTACACATTCTACCTACTGACAGATCCAATCTGCCTTTGATTTTACCTTATCTTTCCTTAGCTACCTGACTATCTCAACGAGAAGTTATCTTCAAGAGTGACATCAAAGAATGAGAAAGTCTTTGTCTGAGTCAGGTTTAATGGTGTCCAAATGCTAAGCACGTTCACTGCAAGGCCAATTTTCCTCAGTCTTGAACCCCGACACCCTCACTGTTCCAATCGCAAGCTTTTCCCATTGTCTGCTCAATCTACTGAGACCACAAAATGATTTTAGGATATGCCAACTGAGGACACGAAGGCCGACCAACCAAATCGTTTACATTCGTGCTCCAATTCTGGCTCTTCACTGAGCACAAAGAAAGAAAAGCAATCACTTTATCACTAATTCATAACACACAGAACTCTGTCACCCACGGTTTCAGCAAAACCTCATGAAAAAATGAACTATATCTAAATATATATATATGAAAAACTCTGAGACCATTTAGGCAGCAAATAATTAGAAATTCTGGGAATGAAATCTTAATAATAAGCAGTGGGAGAAAAACCAAGCTGTGAAAATGAAAAGTTGACCAAAGGAAAGAAGTATTCAGTTTAGAATTAGAGGAACATTTAAAAACTTGGCCCCTCGGGCTTATTTTATAACTAAGCTTCTCTTCTCTACTGTCTCTGTCTCTGAGAGCAAACATCTCAAAACTCCCATTCTCTGAATATCTGCCAACAAAGTGATCCCCTCACTGACATGCCCTTTTACCTTTTCAAAGCATTTCCACAACTATAATCTATTTTTTTCATTACACCATCCCTATGAGATTGCACCATTCCCCTTTTAGACAAACCTGGTAGTGTCAAGCACCTTGGATAAGGTCCCTGAGCTATTTGGGGACAGAGCTAAAACTGTAACTTGCTATCTTCATTCTTTCTACAATGTCGCAATATTTTGCTTATTTCTCCTTACCCCATTTCTATTTTTAGTACTGCCCAATCAGTTACTGGAAAGTTTCTACCAACCTAATGTTGTAACAACTCAAGACATCTGAAGTTGGAAAAGGACAGATACCCACTGAAGGAAGAACAAGGAAGGAGAAACGATAAGGAAATAGCAGGAAATCTCACAGTGGCCCAAGGACAGGAATTAATTCAGCTGGGCCCCTGGGGACTGGAACTGGAACCAGATCCGAGACAAAGGTCTCCTCACCATCTCTCTGTCTCATGGTCCATCTGGTTCATCCCTGTGTAATCTGCACCTCGCCTTGCACACCTATTCCATGAGTCTCTCTTTGCACCCAGTCTTTCTCAGCTCACACACGGTCCAAGGCAATCATCAAGCTCTCCATCCCTTCCTTGTGGTTCTATGCTTCCCACATGATAATGACTTTTGTATCATTACTCAAACTCTCTCAAGAGTGAGTTAGCTATGTGTTGACCAGGTGATGATCTGGTGGGTTTTGGCTCAGTGTCCACCACTGGCTTGATTAGCCATGGGGAAGGAAGGGAATAAGGCAGCAGGCTAGGAAATCTGGTAACAGTTACATAATTCATATACTGGGGCATTAAATCAATACACTGTAGAATAGCTGGTAGGCACCCTCATTGCATTTACCCAAACCTTTTATTTTACAGATGAGAATACTGAGGTTTACATGGTAAAGGGACTTAGTTAAGGTGACACAGATGCACTGTAGTTGACTGAAGACACACATTTTGCTCTGAAACCTATCATTAAACTTGGCCAATCCATAGCTAATGGCATAGCTCTTCTCTCATATCAAGCTATATACCTTGATATATAAATAGTAAATCTATCATTAACCATAACATGTAAATACTTATAAAACTATTTCAGTGAATCTCAACTCTAGCTGCCCAACAGAATTGCCTTAGGAGCTTTTCGAAAAATACCAGTACGCCACCTTAGACAAAACATCAGAATCTCTGAAGGTGGCTTCCCCACATTGATATTGTAGGTCATCCCAATGTGCAGAGTTGAGAACCAATGCTTTAGAACCTTATGTTAATGTGCAGAATATATCCACAGAATCTCTTCAACATCCCTATTTTAATTCTAAGTCAAAATAAGGAAAGTTGTGAAATCATTTAGCAACATATATTAGATTGTCAGTTTTAGACAAATTTTAGGCAATGACAATTAAAGCTATCATTTATTGATCATCTATAATGTGCATTACAAATATGAAGTAGAATATAAGCTCCATGAGGGCAAGGACTTGGTTTTGTTCTCTGTCATAGTTCCAGTGCCTAGTACGGTGCCTTGTACATTGCAGATACTTAATAATTATCTGTTGAATGAACAGATGAATGAATGATCTCATTTGTCCTCAGAGTGGCCCTTAGAAGTAGGAATTACTATTTCTTTGTCACCAATAGGGATTTCTAGGCTAAGAAAAACTAATAGACAAAGATAGACATATGTGTCCTACCTATCATGTAGATAACGTTGAAATTACATGTCTTTTAACAGAGTTAATCAAAATTGATCTTTTGATCAACAATCAAAACCAGTATGTTAAAAAAGTTAATCTGAATACTAGCTCTATTATTTAATTTCAAAAGCTGAGCACACTGCCATCAAATAAATCTTTGGACTCTCCAAGACCATAGCAGACAACAATCCAAGAACTCTAGCAAACACAGTTTGAACTACAGCCACATGTCCAATTTTCTGTGAAAGGCTTTACGAACTGAATGGAAAAAAATTAACCACATTTAACATAAAACGTGACTCAATGCTTAGTAAAGGAATGAACTGACAAGCAGTAATCAAAAACACCAGAATCATCACTGAACACTGGCCTTGGTCATTCTCAGTACTGAATCCCACAATAAGATATCAAAAACTGTACTAAACTTCTGAAAAATAACATCCAGTTCTTCTGGCCAGTCAATGACAGGCTCAGGAAAAAAGACCAAAGATAGATGAGCCTGTTTTAAATGAATACTCAGCATAGAATACATAAAAGAAAACTGAAAAGGAAAGAGACAGTAAGTGAAAATGAAATTTCTAACAACATCCTTCCTCACCTCCATTCAAGCCAAAAAGACTGCTAATGGAAACTGCATACCTCCATATAAACTGGAGCAGAAATTTCCTGATTTGTCCAGATTAAAGGGCTAAACAAAAAAAGTAAAGAAAAACCCATGAAAGAGTCTCTGCTCCTTGTTTAATTGAAACAATGTCTTTGGAAGAATGTTCAAGATACCATCTTAAGAATTTTAGAATGCCATAAAATTGATAGCTAATTTCGAAAGAGTAAACAGAATTTTGCTTGTTAGTATAAATTTTGATGTTGTTAGTACAGTATCCGAGCTAAGACTGCAAGATGACTCAAGAGATAGGCCTATTCAACTATTGCTAAAAAGCCACGTAAGCAGTAAAAGGTAGGATGAATAAAACAAGAAACTTGAGTCCGTGAAAGAAGCAAACTATGACGTTTCATCATTTGGCAAACGTTTACACTTAAACACCATTGTCAGTCTGATGCTGTACCTTGTGGGAAAGCAAAGGTCTTCTGCCCACATTTGTAAACCACTATGTTTTACAAAGAAAGATACACTTAGTTCACTGGCACCTGTACACACTCACGTGACCCTGTGGGTTTCTATTTTTAATTCATAAGCTCCATTACATCACTCTTTCATAGGAGCAACAGGCTTACAAAGGAATCAGGTGATAAACCAGTTGGGCCCAATGTCTGAGATGCTCCCTGATCACAGATGAAGTGTCTGGAAATCGTCACCTTAACCTCTTCAATGCACTAGGGTATTATTAGAAAATTATTGTTCTGGCATCCTAATTGATGCCTTAGTCATGCTGCCCAACAGGGTAATTGAGGAGAGATCAGGATAGGAAAACAATGACACAGCAACACTGGTTGAGATCAGGCTACAGTTTAACTCTTGCGTAAGAATTCGAAAAGCTGTACTCTGCCCCACACTCGCCTCACTCCTTAAGCCATTCTTCCGCCACACACTACGTGGTACCCTGGTGGTACCAAATGATTAAGATATTTCTGAATTTCTGACTTCTCAGAAACTATCTCAGAAGTCAGTGAAGCTAGCTCAGCCTGTTCTGAGGTTTCTGCTTGGTACTCCCATTTTTACTTACAAAACAGACTGACCAGACACACAGAACTGTCTATCATTATAGGAAGGCACAAAAGAATTTTAAACACCTTTCATTCCCCATAAGTCTGTTTCCAAGACCTGTTGATTTTTGCTCCTGAATATCTCGTAAATCTATCCATTTTCTCCAGCTCCACTGTTACTAACCTCAGTCGCCATAGTCTCTCAGTTGGATTAATGCAAGGGCCACTGAAACACCATCCCCTAGTTTACTTTGGTCCCTGGCCTTGCAACCACCACACCTATCGCTGCTCAATCTCTTCTCCACACTGAAGCCCAAATGATCTTTTCAGAAAGCACATCCGATCACATGACCCGCCCACCTACACATCCCTGCCCCCCTCAAATACTATAATGGCTTCCCACTGCAGTCAGGGTAAAGATCTAAATGCTTACCAGGGTGGTCAAGGTCCTGCATGGTGCTGACCCTCCCCAGCTTCCCAGCCTTGTCCCACACCTGGTATCCAAGCTCAAGTCGCTCTGGTTTTCTGGGAGTCCCTTGGTCACACCATACTCCCTTATCTACCACTCCCCTCCTACTCTTCTTCCCGATCTCAGCACAAACTTCACTTCCCTAGGGAGCCTTCCCTAACCCATGACCAGGTCAATTCCCCTTACTATATGCTCTTTTATCATTGTTTTTACAGCTGTAAATTGGCATGTATTCTGTGATTGTTGGCTTCATCTGTGTGTCCTCCATTGCCTGCAAGCTCTATGACAGAGACCATGTCGGTTTCAACTAGGGTGACCATTCATCCCAGCTTGCCTGAGACAGTTCCAGTTTACACCTGCTGTCCCAGAGTAAGTAAGACTGCCTCCTTTGACTCTCAAAGTATCCAACTGAACTAAAACTTACATGGCATTCTAGTTTTAGTTCATCACTGAATCCCCAGTAATTACTACTACTATAGCAACTATATAAAGTAGTCAGTAAATACTGATTGAATTATTAATAAGTACAAATCCTGGGATGGTATACTTTAATTTTATATATGTGTATCTTTATATATATTTTGTTATATATAAATACATATTATATGTCTATATATTATTTATATATATATATCATTTATCTATCTGTCTATATATGTATATTCAAAGAAAAAACCAAGGGATCAACCAACCAAGTAGCTTTCCAATCTACTAAACTGCTAAACAGAGAGAACCATCAAATATACAGCCAGCTCTTAACAGTCTCTGGCATTCAGAATCACCAAGCTTAGTTACCAACTATGCAACACTTTAGATAAACTCTAGAGAAGTACCACTGTGTCCATATTACTCCAAAATGGGTCACTGAAAAATTAACTGCTTCAATGAGGTCAGTGCCTCAAAGGCTGTAAGAAGAACATTTTGACCCAAATAATGGTATTAAAATGGTTTATCCACCACAGAAGTTCAGTAAAAAGTGCTATGCCTTAATAACTGCACTTAGTGAATGAAGGTGGTATCTGTATACATGTCGTTATAGACAAGCAAGACTCACCAAATTCAACCATCGGTATAGAGAAATGAAATTACATTTTCATTTATTAATCGGTTTTAATCAACATAAAGGGTCTTTGTTCAACAATGGCCTTTGAGAAGAGAAATGTAAAATTAAGCACAGCTCATGAATCTGCTTTGGGCATTAGCCAATATTTGATCATTCCATCAAAGCAATAACAGCTCAGGCAAACTATTTTCTAACTATAGTTCTGAATTTCCCATTAATCAGATTAAAGAAGTAAGAGATCCCTAGGTTGTCAAAGACCAGAAAATAACATCCAAGTGTTCCCCCGGTCAGGGTGTACTATGTCATCCCTAATATGGCTCCAGAGAGCTATAATGTACCACAGGAATTTTAAATAAAAGTCAAGTAATAAAACCACCAACCAACATGACAGGTGAAATCATGTAACGTAAGAGAGAATCTGGCCCAGCCAGAAATGCCTTCTTGGGAAGCTTCCCCAAGAAAAAGCAGATGACTTTAGTTGTTTTCCTTTGGGTTGAAAATTCTAAACAATCTATGCAGCCAAGATAAGAATCTTCAACAAGAGAACTAGACAGGAATTAATGTGTAAAACCATCTTCAAAAGGAAGCTGTGTCAGAATTTCCTTGCATTACTCATTTTACTGGCTTGTATTTTTTCCTGACTTTAATTACACATGGAAACAAACTAACTAATTGTGGTTTTGATTACAAATCCATAGGCTCACAGGGTTTTAAGTAGAAGAGCTCCATCTTTAAATCAGAATCCTGTTATTTATAGAAAAGTCTCATAGAGAATGGAGGCAAGAATTAAATCCCTTAGTAGATAGCATTTGCCTTGCTTTGCATCTGACACTTTTGTCTTACATGTTCTGCAAGAATTATCAATCTCATAAATCACTGCAAATCCAATCTAAAAATTAAGTGGGGCTATTGCATATAGGTTATTAGCCCAA